>NC_056748.1:1091011731-1091096208 GCF_019279795.1 Protopterus annectens | reverse complement strand
TGTAATATGTGATTTGTAATTGTTTGACCTGTGTAGAACTGTCTAAAATGTATCTGGAGCTTTTCTCCTTGGGCCTCCACTGAAAAAGGACCTGTGTCCAGTTGGACTTTTCCAGTAAACAAATGTAAAATAAAAAAGAAATAAATAATGCTTGATTATTTCCCATGGAGTTTCCCAGGAAAAGTAAACAGAGTGAGAAAATCTTGTCTTCTGTTTCTATTTCTATGGACAGAGAAGATTTGCTTAGATTTGTTAAGGAGTTTATTGTTGACATTTCTTCGCAAAATACTTAATCAAGGAAAAAAGAAAAAGAGCAATTTCTCTTTCTGACTTGGATTCAGGGCTGCTCTTAGCTAAAATGGTGCCCTAGGTGAAGTAGTGCTTCAGCGCCCCTTAACCCACACTCACATCATACTCCTGAAACGCCCCTATTTGAGCTACACCCACAGATAGGTCAATCTCCATAAAAGCCACTCCAAGTTATTTCCTTCAATTATTTTAATGCAAGAAAATCAGTAAACGGTTTATCATACTATAGGGAAAAAAAAGAAACCTTGTGATGTAGTTAAACTGCAAGTGAAGGTGGAACTTTCAGTGATGAGATGCAGGTAGGGACACAAACTACCCCCATCACTATTTAAATTATGGCTTCTCTGGTTGGCTTTTGCCTCTGTGCTGGGATGTTCAGCAAGGGAAATCAAACAAACTTAAGAGCAATAGGGGAATGTTTGAATGTTGACCGACATGGAGTTAAACACCGAGAAAAAATATACTTGTAAAATTTCAACATAATACTAAGATGGTAGGCTGGGCAGCACTGGGATGAAGTAGTGTTGGCAAGGAGCTGGCATTGGTTGGGACATGACCAGTGGGCATAAAATAGCCACATCAGCTAGGACACCAAACTTCCTTATCACAGCTCTGCCTAAGCAGACTTATTTCGGTCTGTGCTCATGCATATATCACTGACTGGATCACAATTTCCACTGGTAAACAAGGAGGTGTAAAAAACTGACGTTCCCCTGAAATGGAACTTTATATAATTTCATGCTTGATATGGAACCCCCAAATCAAGGCAACGTATATGCAATGCATACATGTGTATGCACATAAACATATGTGGATTTATGCACGTTTACCAATGAATGTACAAAGACATTAATAGATAACATACTCATGTCCTCCATGCCCTTAGCTCGTATTTAATATGAGGACTAGTTTTAATGTTTCTGTTTCGTAAATGGTTAAGTGAACTGGTGCAATTGCTAGAGTATGCAGCTAGAGGCTGAGCGGAAGTAGCATAACCACAAGTTACACTAAGAAAGAGAGCAGTACTGTTTGTGAGGTAAAATATGAAGCATGTGTGTGCATTGTAGGCAGGCAATTAAATTTTAAGGGTTAGGGATAGAATTTTGGCTCAAGGAGGAGTTGTTATGGTCAGACTCAGGAATGTAATTTTCAGGGTCAGGGATTCCTTGTAGAAGGAAGGAACTGGGTGTTAGTTTAGATATTATTTACAGTATTTTTTCATGAGTATAGAAATGCAGTCATGTTAAAGTAGGCTTTCACAGTTCACATACAGTTTTAGTAAATAAAATAAGCTTCAGTCAAAAATACTGGTAAGAACAGAATGTGCAGTACTTTGAAAACAAACAAATCTTACAAGGCTTGGAAATCAAGGCTAAAGAGGCAAGTAGAACATTACAAGGTTTTGGTATTATTAAGAAATATTTCAGACATAGTCAGCTGAGACAGTTAAGTTAGTTCATTTGGACTGATATGCAGAAAGTCCTTGCAGTAAAGACACTTGAGCCTGAGTACCAATGTCAGGTCATATATTCAGCATTCCAGAATATTAATTACACTATACAGGCAGAAAAGACAGTTTCAGATCATATTATTTAGGAGAATCAGAATATAACTGTAGGAAACATTGGCTATATTTAGCTGCACTGATGTATTTGTCAGCACTATCACTGTTACTGTTATCCAGCATTCCAGAATATTCTGCAGACTGTTACATTTTATCAGCACTGTTACTGAAGATAGTATCTGGATATTGTTAACATCTGTGCATAATAATGTGTTTTAACTAAACTACAGAATGTACAGAATTTAATTTGAAAAGTACAAAGAAACTTGGCCCATAAAAAAGACTGTCAACTGTTCAGCACAGTTATGGGTAATTAAAAATAATAACATTCATTCCAGTTATTTCCATCTCATTTCAGTATCCTACAGCCATATCAGTTCTTTCAATGGCGAGACACCATTAATGGGGGGGAACAATGGTTAAAGTAAGTCCCAAACATAGCAACCTTATCAGTAGAAAGACTGCATGTATTCTACAGAAGAAACTACATAGCACCACTGTTCATTCAGAACACTACTTCAGGAAAAGCCCCAGAAAACATCAACAGCACAGCAGTTCTTCAGAAAACCTAACTTCAGTACAGTAACAGTAAAAAATTCAGTTCAAAACATTACTTCAGAAAAAGCCTAAAAAAACTTCAAAAAAACAGCAGTACTTCAGAAAATCCAAACATTTCAGCAATGTTCTTTTAAAGCATAAAGTCTCAAAAAACTTCAGAGTCTCCAAAGTAAAAGTGTAAAAAAATATTATCCCGTTAACAGCAAAGTACTTCACTGCAAAGCAAACAATGGACTTTCACTTGGCACCTGTTGAGCACAGTTCTGTGTAATTACCAGCTAAAAACATCCATTCCAGTTACTTCCAACTCATTCCAGTATCCTACAGTCATATCAGTTCTTTCACTGGGGATGAAATTTTATGGTTAAGAATGGAGTGCTGACACAGTACATTTAAACAGTGTTCGATAGTTGCTATAAAGAGTAGCACAGTGGCACAGCGGATAGTGTTGTCACCTCACAGCAAGATGTTTCTTGGTTTGATTCTCAGCTGGGGTGCCTTCTGTGTGTAGTCTGCATGGCCTCCCTGTGTTTACATGGATTTCCTCTGGGTACTCCAATTTCCCCAACATTTCAAAGACATGCAGCAGTTGGATTGGACACATTAAATTGGCTATAGGTGTGAGTGTGCATGCATGCATGGTGTGGAAGAACTACCATGGTAGGGCTAGCCACCCAGTGGTGTAAACTTTGGCTCTAGATGATTGTCACTGTCACTTTGGCTCTAGATGATTGTCACTGTTAAAGTGATACCCCAATCCCATGAAAGAGGTTATGGATGGATGTATAGTTACTGTAAGCAGGCATACCCCTTGTTCACATTCCAAGAGTAAAATGCATAAAATAAGTTATGTCTGAATGTTACAAATAACCAGCATCATGAATTTGGTCATTTTTGGACTCTTTAGCCAAGACTCATGCCATAAGGGCAAGGGAAATATACCTCAATGAGCATAATTTTGTATGTTGCCAGTCATCCTGTACTGTTGGGGATGGGAGGAAACTGGTGTACACTGTGAAAAACAATGCAATGTGACTATAGACAACATGCAAATGTTCCACAGTCCACCACCAGAGGACATTAAGAAACCCTGGACCATGGAGCTGTGAGGCAGATACTTTTAAACACTAAGGCATGATGCTCCTGCATACAACCTACCAGAGACAAAAATGTATTTTCTTTACCTGTGAAGACATTATAAAACACGTTCTCCAGAATGTATTTATTTTCACCATGTGGCTTCCTTAACAACTTGACAGACAACCAATACAAACAGAACTCACATCCAGCTAAACTAGCATCCCAGATTTTGCCACAAAATCTTGTTACCCCTAATAAAATGTTTTATTTTATAGCAAAGTACTGAAATGCTAAGAAAAGGAAATACAGTATGAAGCATATTTGGAAGCTTTATATTCTTCAGAAAATGCATGTTAATAGGCACTCATTTACTCCATAGCTTTCTAAATAAATGATAATTATGAAAAAGGTGTCCCGCTCTTTCTGTTTTTGTACCTCGCTCAGTGTGACTCTCTGTATCTCATTCCAGTGAACAAGTTGAGATACAAGCAAGGACTGTGTAATAAAGGATGTTCAGAATTTCCACAGGACACACTGTCTACCTATATGCAACCCACATGTCATCCCCAAAATGCTAAAATAATGAGGGTAGCATGCCCTTCTCTAGTCCAAACAGGCACCGTGGTGGGTTACTACAAAAACGAAATAGGAAAGCAACAGTCACATCAGGTTATCCAACTAAATGCATGCAAAGGGTCTTGTTGCAGAAATAACACAGTCTGAAAACTGCAGAAATTATTCCATCAGAATTTGCCTGTTCCCTGTCTATCATCGCAGTGAATATTCAACAGGGAATGGCATTACACTCCAACTATAAAACAGAGAAAAATTGGAAAGAAACAGAAGTTAATGCAAATGAATACACATAAGCTACTCAATAGTAAAACTTTTTTTCATTATAAATCCTCGACAAATGTTGTTAATGAATTGGGCATGAAAGTTTTTTTTATATATATATATATATATGATATATGTAGTAAGTAAATAACAACATATGTTATTTTTCAGTCATAAAATGCAGGCCTCATTGCCTATATGCACGTTATTATTCTAACATTAACAGCTAGCACTGTTGTAACTTATCATCTTACTGTAGTTCATTAAGTACTACTAGAAAAGGAAACAAAATGATAATGGGCCAGATTCACGATGGCTTGCACGGAGTCTAAGAGTAGAGTAAGACTCCATGCAGCCATCATGTCCATCGAGCGATCCAGGAACAGCCTGCAGGGGCGTGCAAGAGAGCTCCTAAAACGTAAGAGCTATGTTATCTGCAGAAATGTACTCAGTTGACAACTGAGTACCGTTCTGCAAATAGCAAAATGGAGCCGTGACACCTCCAAATAAAGGTTGCATCCAGTGCAGGAAGCATGCCAATGGCCAAATATACGGCCAATTGCAATGTTTCCTGATGCAATATGAAAAATAAAATAATTTATTTTTTTCTCCGATTTCCGATGTTTAAGCATAGCGCAGCACCGCGCAAACTGGCTGCACTCTAAAAACCAGAAAAATTAAAATTAAAACCCACAAATGTGGATTTTATTTAAATTGTTAATTTACAATGCAAGGGAATGGCAGGCTGAAGACAACATGGCCACTGAGTAGAGATTGCTAAGTGGGGAAGCACAGTCTAAGAGATGTAACCAAGCATTAGTAGGCAATCCTATGCAAAGGAGGGTTAGGATAGTGAATCGCAGGTTTACATAGCAAATGAGCACAGTCAGTGGAGTGTAGGAATAGGATAAGGGGAGTAACAGAGTAGAAGATAGGTGACATCACGAGTGGGGTATGTATGAAAGAAGGGAAGCTCATTGAAGCAGAGTGGCATGTGTCAGCTGTCATTTACACATCATTGAAAGAGGTGTGTCAACAGGTAGGCTAGGTAAAGGCAAGAAATGGAAGGTGTATGCCATGAATAACACCAAAGTTTCTTGCTGAGCGGGTATGCGCGAGTGTGCACGCCTGTAAATCTGAGTAAGACAGTGTGCACGCGTGTAAGCGTGAGTGCGTGTGTTTAAGCCAGAGTAAGCATGTATAAGGCAGTTTAAAGTGTTGTAAGCGCATTTGCGCTGGTGTGTGCGCGTTTTAACCCGAATAAGCAAGTTGTAGTCCGTGTAAGCATGTGTGCGCGCGTGTGAGCTGCTGTGAGCGTGTTTGCGCTTGTGTGCGCAACGCTGCCCCCCCAAGGAAACTGAAAGGAAATAGGAAGCACAACAAATAGTAGGAAACTATCAGGGAGTACTAGCAGAGCTAGCAGGTGAAAACAATCAGAACCAGGCAATTACACAGGCAGTACATTAGCCCAGCCCAGCCTAGCACTTAAAACTTTGCAAACAACAGTCCATTAAGTTTCTCACAAGCGACACTGCAGTAAACTAATAGAAGTGAAAACTGAAAAAGCTTTACTGAGACAAAGGAATGTTAGTGGCTGCCATTGCTGTTATAAGGCGACATATGCAACATGCTGAGGGTGGTGACAATGGAAATGCTGCTGGACAACCCACAGTGAGTAGACGGAGAAGAGTGGACAGGCCCAGGGTAACCTACCAGCGGCTACATGAGCTGGAGATAGTTGAGTGCTATAGAGTGGACAGAGACCTCCTGCAGCAAATTGTTGAGCTGTGCAGGCCATGCCTCACACACAGAACCAACAGAGGGGAACCCATTCTAGTGGAAACCAAGGTATGTGTTGGCATAAGAATATTAGCAACAGGTACCTTCCTAGAGACCAACTGGTGATATGATGGGGATATCACAGGCATCAGCATCCAGGGTACTGCACCAGTTCCTGGATGCCATGTCAGCACATGTCGGTGATCATGTATATTTCCCCAATTCCCATGAGGTATTGGCCAGCAATATGCGTCTCTTCCAGCAAATAGTGGAATACACTGAGGTAGTGGGTGCAATAGACTGCACGCACATACGCATCAAAGCACCAGCCGGCGAGCGGGGTAAGGTCTACTTCAACTGCAAGGGCTTCCCCTCCATCAACTGCCAGGTCTTGTGTGATGCCCAGGGCATAATACTGAATGTGTGTGCTGGCTGCCCTGGAAGCTACCATGATTCCCATATCTGGCATCTGACGCAGCTGTACCAGACATTTGCCAATGGGGACATCCCACATGGTCACCTAGTGGGGGATGCTGGCTATGCACTGGAGCCGTGGCTGATGACACCCATCAGAAACGCACACACACCTGAACAGGAACGCCATAATGAGGCACACGCACAAACACAAAATTTAATCGAGCGTGTGTTTGGGCTGCTCAAGTCACGGTTCCGGTGCCTGGACACATCTGGTGGAGCCTTGCAGTACTCACCAACTACATGTACCCAAATTGTCATGGTATGTGCTATGCTACATAATATGAGCCTGCGAAAACAGCTGCAGCAGGATCAGCATAGGCCTGGGCCAAAGAGCCCCCCACCATTGCCAAGGTCATCACAAGCAGAGCGTGACTTGGAGGAGGAACAACCTGAGCCTGCCCCAGTAGGCAGAAGGAGGCGTGCCCAGTATGCTTTGGCCTTGGCAAAGAGGCAACGCATAGCACATACACTGGCTCAGTAGGAACTCTGGAAATGATACCTCTCTCTCTGACTCGCACATATAGTAAAAGGGATGCCTAAGTTGACACTACCTGCTTTCAAACATGTACAGGGAGTGTAGTATGTGCATCCAAAATAGGCAGCCCTGCAGCACCACCTGAGGTATGATTGCCATGTGTTAAGCAATTTAAAGCAGTGCTAAACAGCATTTACCACCATGTAGTATATGCAAACAGAATCGCACACACCAACTAGTGCAACTGTGGTCAATGCTGAGTAATATTGGGCAAAGTCCAGCAAAGTTGGTGAATATTCAGCAATTTTGGACAAGCCTGGTCTAAGTAGGGCATAGCTGAACAAAAGCTAACATGCTCATATTTGCTTAACTGGCCCTTAAGCAGTCTGGTCTGCTCAGTATGAGAGTATAAAGCAGTGATGGGCCTCGAACCCAGGATACTGTGCACTATAGTTAAAGTACTGAACCACTAAACCATGACAGTATTGCAGTGGTCAGCCAGTATGAAGGAATATTGATAAGTCTATGCAAAGTATCTCATGGAAACCCTGCAGGCACAGCATAATCCCTGTTGAGTTATGACACAAAGGTGAGTCCTGCAGTAAGAACAGAACTTGACTTCCAGCACACACGCACAGTATAAATGTTAATATTGGTCATGTTCACACACATGCACAAATGTAGTGGACCTCAGATCGCAACATACTGAAAGGTCACACTGGGCATGCTCACACACTTGAATAAATGGGACAAATGTCAGGCAACAAAACATGGAAAGCCAGAACTGGGCATGCTCACACACTTAGGCCATGTCTGAGTACAGCAGTGGGCCACACATATCTGGCAGTTGCATGTGTTAACCCAGGAACCTCTCACTATCCAGCAATCCACCCTGTGCACACAGTTACATGACAACAGACACATATATAATATAGTGGAACCCTGTCATAATCAAATATTTTCTGCAGATACCTAAGTTGTTCATAGAAACTTGGAATGCAAAGACGATAAAGACCTGCAAACAGCATCAGCAATAAATATTGTGCATCCCGAACATAAGCATAGGTTCAGAGGTTGATACTAGGCTATCTGCCCTAGGGCATGTACAAGCCTAGCCAGAGTGTGTTTGGCTTTTGCAACCCTGTCAGATTACTACACTGTGCCAGTGAATAGTAGGTCACACAAGATAGTAGGTCACACAAGATAGCCCATGTACGTATAGGCTACTGTGCCTCTGTCTAGCAGGGACACAGAAGATATCCCAGGGGTAAACATATGATCACCCATGCAGCCGTCAAGATGTCCCCTGTAGGTGGTCAGTGGGTGGCTCTGCCTATGTGAAACTGTGATCACAATCCGGAGTGAGTGGAGGCCCTGGGATAAGAATCTGTCCCTCCACAATGTCCTATTAACATCTGTGCTGAGGTATATGTCTCTGGAGTGTGTAGCTCCAAGGGAGTCGGATATCCTGAGGTGGAGCATGTCCAGTAATTCTGGGTTGGGTATTTCTGTAAACAACAGGCACACATCATATCCGAGTAGGTGGTAAGCGACTGAGTATAGCTGGAGTTACTGCATCCGAACTGTGCAGGTCATCCATGTGAGTCCCTACATCTTCTTGGTGAGGAACTTCTGTGGCCAGTACAGTTGCTGCAGGTGTTGGTTAAGGTACACCCCAATGTGGCATTGTAACCAAGCATGGCTGTGATGAGTATAGGGGCACAATGACCTCACTCGATCTAGATGTGAAACCATATGGGATAAGGTGGCTTATATAGAAGGTCTGTCCAACCACTTTGGCAACGTGAATGTCAAAGGCGACAGTACAAACAAGTCATGTCCCCAATCACCTAACAATTCCTACTGTATGTAATGGAGTACTACCTATGGGTAATGTGTGGGCATGTTGCTATTCCCAAAGGGGATGACTATGCAACTAATGGCATTTAGCTGTAGGCCATGGCTCAGGCACCAGTCATCCATCTCTGTGAGACCCTGTTTGAGTATGCATGTGGCAGCTGGAGAGTTGATTATGGCACCCAGTTTGCAGTCAAGTGCGAACAAGGTCAGCCATATTCCCCCTGTGGTAGCCTGTACATCAGACAAATATATACTGAACAAGAGAGGTCTCAGGACCGAGCCGTGTGGGATGCCATGTGTAACTGGTGTATAGTCAGACATGGCACCTGCAATTCTGACCATGTGGGTGCTATCCCTGATCCAGGTAGCAATCCATCATGTGAGATATGTGTCCATATCAACGCTAGTCAGCCTATGCATAATGGCCCAGTGGGTTATTGTGTGGAAGGGGTTTGCAAGGTTGAGGTAGGCTGTGTGGACAACTGCCCCTATGTCCATGGACCTGTTAACCATCTAAATAATACAAACATGTTCAAGAGGCAAGATCTGCCCACAACAATGCTGAAATGTGTAGGACACAGTGTCTGTAGGTTCCCAATGTCTATGTGTAAGAGACCCATGACAATACGCTCCATAGCTTTGCAGAACAGGTTAGTTAGGCTTATAGGGCAATATTGTCTGTGGTCCATTGTGGCACCAACTCTGTGGAGTGGGACCACTGTCGCTGTACACCATTCCGTGGGTACATATCCTGTAGTAACTCCGATATTGCACAGTGATGTAATGTGAGGGTTACATCTGTCATGAAGCTCATGTAAGATGCATGCTGGGACACCATCTGGTCCCATTGATGCTGTGATGTATGCTTTGGGGAGGGCAGCACTCACCTGTTACTGTGTGATGTCAGGGAGGTTACACTCTGTTGGGATGGATAGTTGCTCCCTAGGGGGATGGGGGGAGACATCTGCACTGAACCTGTTTGCCAGGATGTTGGGAATGCCAGTGGGTTCAGGGTAAGTTTAGTCAGTATGCAGTAACTCACAGCATATCACTGAGTGTCCACCCAGGTTCCTGACATAACTGAAGAAGGCCTTTTGATAGTCCTACATGTCTGGTGCAATTGTCTGTGAGAAGCAGCCCTTAGATAAGTTCATGAGTGATCGTAGCTGTCTGCTAGTACAGATCACAGATGCTTTCCCCATCTGGGATTGTGCTCTATCATGTAGTAGCTTCCTTCTGACATTGTACAGCTTATTAATGGCTGGGGTCTACCAGACAGGTCCTCTGCCATTGGAGGAGTGAGTCCTGTTGTTATTTGGGATAGCACAATCCATGCAGTCCACTAGGTGTCCATAGAATGTGTATATATAGGATTCAGCAGTCGGAGCTGTATTTGCCACTGTCTCAGGGTCTCTGAAGGATACCACCTTGCTTTGGTGAAGTGAGACGTTGGTTCATGAGAAGTTCACCAAGATTACCCAGGATGGGTGTGTGGAGGGTATATGTATGTCCAGTGAGATATATGTATGTTCTGACCTTACCAATGAGGGGTATATCGCTGTTGTGGAACATAGAGTCCCCATGTTGGTGATGATCTGGTCCAATATGTATTCCCCCTTGTGGCTGTGGTGACTGGTTGTGCCATAGCATATGAATTTACAAATTGTAGCGACTGTAGGGCGAGGGTGTTGGGGCTTGAGTAGTATCCCCAGTCAATATTTGTGTATTTGACGTCACCCAATATAATGGTGTTTGTGGAGATGTTCATATTCTCCACTGTTCCCAGGTATTCCGAGTGTGGTTCCTGAGTATGGGAGGGTGGTCTGTTGCAGGCAACAACCTGAAAGGCAGTTTTGCACAATGGTAGTTGTATATGTATGGTCTGTGATGCTTTGTGCAGTGCTACTAACCCGGAGGTGTGTGTATCTGTGATGTATATGGATACTCCCCGTAGTTGTGTTGCCCATTTCAAGTCCTGTGGTCAGAAAGCATGGTATGAAACATAACCTGGTAGTGCTAGTGTGCATATGTGAGCCTAAACTAGGCATCTGTTAGTGCACAGATATCGCTATCCTCCATACTGAGGAGAGTCCTGAGTGGCCGCAATATGAGGGTAACACATCTGGTGTTGAGCAGCATTACCCTTAGTGTCATTTAACCTGTAATGTCTATGGAGGTGGGTTTGTCTTTTGAGCCCTGCTCAACAAATGCACTATGGTGGTAGCAAGAGCCTTAGCCATTATTCGAAGGTCCAATGGTGACAGGTGCAAGCTGTCCATAGTGAAGCTACGTGGCATGTCGAGCATGTCACCACAGGCTGACAGACACTGTACCCCCTATGAATGACACCAATTTGTTAGCCAACTGTTAAACATGATATGTTTGTTTGTATACTGTGACATCATAATTGGTGGGTGTAAGATGCTAGACAAGGTCAGGGTCTAACTGGCCTGGGCTACATGATCAAAGTGTTCCTCCATGTACCATGTCATGTGGTCCAAGGAGTAACATCTGAGGTTTTACGCACCAGCATGAACAAAGATGGTGCCAGTCCTGTACTTGCTTTGGAGTGACCTGACTGCATGTGTTATGTGGCAGATCCTGGCACCCGACAGACAGCCCAAAGTGACTATTCCGATGTTTGGGCTGGTGAGTGGTACGTCAGTGTGTCTGAAAATAAGTGTCACCTATTACAAGTGTATTAGGTGTGTTGTTTAGCCCAAAGGGCAGTGACTGTGTGGGACACTGACATTGTGAACTATGTGATATGTGGGTATTGTAGTGGGGTAGCAGTTGTGTGTGTGCCTGCTGTGGAGGTCTCTGCTGCTTAGGCAGAGTTAATTCACAGCATCGGAGTATGTCTATGTGTGATAATGTGGTTTGAGTTCTGTCGCCAGAGGATATGTGACACTGATATGTGGTGTGTGTGGTTACCTTCACCACCTGATAGACTGTGCCAGTCATGGGTCGAGAGAGTTCAGCACCCTGTATGTCTCTATAGGTGCATCTCACACATATATCTGAGTTTGTTGGGAGGAGGAGAGGGTTGTCTGTGTACATGAGGCAGATGTGACATTGTGTCAACATCACAATATTCACCAGCTGGACTGGAGAGTACACACAAAACAGACCCCTGGACATGCCGGGATATTATGATGACATACACTGTAGCCAGATCACAAAGGATCAGTAGGGTGTTAAGTGTGTAAAAGAGTATAACAGGGATTAGTGCTCAGGTTCATTGGTGTTTTGTAAACAGTAGCTGAGAAGGAGTCCAGACTGAATCATGACACCTCCGACAGCTTTGTCATATATAGCAATGTACACCCATATATGTCCTGAGTCAGGGCCAACTGTACCTGACTGACAATGCCGACATCCTGACAGACAGGCCCATATATACAGACCCACTTCCCACTGATGATAGTCCATATCATCATACCAGGAAATATCACATGTAGAATGGATAAACAGCTACCCCCAATGCCAAAAGCATGGCAGCAAGTGGAATACATTGATTCCCAATATGTATCGTGCATAAACTACAGAACAAACAGATCCTGCACCTGAACAGTCAGCTGAGCCCCCCCCCCTACACAGGATGTAGAACCGTTGAATGTGTTACAGCAACATATGGCACTCCACACAAGTGTTGGTGCACAACACACCATGGGAAGTACAGTCCAGTATGCCTATGAAGTCTGATCTGCAAGGCCATGGAGTCCATCATGGTTGAAGTCATAAACAGAGCTATTGGAAGCTGACATACACACAACCCTACTAACTGTGGTATGTTCATGTGAGGATCATGGTTCCCAAACATGCTAGACTGTTTGCAAGGCAGCCACCCAGGACATACATCACTGAACACAGCTACACATGTCTCACATAGACTTTGAATAGCCCTTTATCAACATCCCAGACACATGTAGTACCCACAAAACCAACAAGCTGTGCATAAATATGTGTTGACATATGAAGGAATGTCAATGTGTCCACAGATAAATCACACAAGGTAAGGATTATGAGTTCCTGTTCAAGCTGTTGACACCTGACGACCCACATGGACCATTCCTGGAATGGCATAAAACAAAGTGTACACACATTATCATGTCCAGTTTGATGATGTTACCATCCTATAAATACAGCAGGAGAAGAGAAACCAGCCAGTAAAACAAATAGCGCGCCATGTTAATGCGTCTCTTTCTCTAGTATCATAACATAGTTAGGTAGGGGTTTGAATCCTACAAACACTGAGTGTGTGTGTGTGTGTGTGGGGGGGTCTATGTATGTGTGCAAATGTCTTTGAAAGGAGTGCCCTTTTTGGAGACTGGGAAAACACACTAAAAGAGGTACATTCCTCTTTGGAAAGACTGATGATGTCACCATCCTACAAATACAGACAGAGAAGGAAAGCCGCCCAGTAAAGCAAATAGCGTGCTGTGTTAATGCTTCTTTCTTTAGTATCATAACAAAGTTAGGAAGGTGTTTGAATCCTGCAAATGCTGATTGTGTGTGTGGGGGTGTGTGTGTATGTGTGCAATTGTCTTTGAAAGAAGTGCTCTTTTTGGAGACTGGGAAAACACACTAAAAGAGGTAAATTCCTCTTTGGAAAGACTGATGATGTCACCGTCCTACAAATACAGACAGAGAAGAGAAACTACCTAGTAAAGCAAATAGTGCGCCATGTTATTGCATCTCTCTTTAATATCATAGCATAGCTAGGTAGGGGTTTGAATCCTACAAGCGCTGACTGTGTGTGGGGGGGTATGTATGCAATTGCCTTAGAAAGGAGTGCTCTTTTTGGAGACTGGGAAAACACACTAAAAGAGGTACATTCCTCTTTGGAAAAACTGATGATGTCACCATCCTACAAATACAGACGGAGAAAGGAACCCACTCAGTAAAGCAAATAGCGTGCTGTGTTAATGCATCTCTCTCTAGTATCATAATATAGTTAAATAGGGGTTTGAATCCAGCAAACGCTGGGGGTATGTGCATGTGTGCAATTGTCCTTTGAAAGGAGTGACTTTTTTGGAGACTGGGAAAACACACTAAAAGAGATACATTCCTCTTTGGAAAGACTGATGATGTCACCATCCTACAAATACAGACGGAGAAGGGAAACCACCCAGTAAAGCAAATAGCGTGCTGTGTTAATGCATCTCTTTCTAGTGTCATAACATAGTTAGGTAGGGGTTTGAATTCTGCAAATGCGGACTGTGTGTGTGTCACTGTTGGTCAATGCAAAGTGGGTTTTACTTTTACTATGGTATGACATATTATGATTACAACAGTAAGTGCACTGCACACATCAGGTATCTGCGTGGCAAATATATATGTGTACATGTCTCCTCAATCAGTGCATAGGTGTGAAGCCTGCATACTACATGAATACATTTGTTTCCATTGACAGGTTGTTCCGCTGCTTCTCAGATCGTAGGTCACATATGTATGTATGTGACAAGGCTGTCCACTGTCATGATCTGTGGCCAAGGACATCTGTGCCACACACACCCATGACAGTTACTTAAGAGTAGTGTGAGTGAGGATATATGCCTGGGGTATATGTCAGACATGTTCATACACAATGACGACTGCCAATAATGGACAGTCTTTATAGGTGTATAACTGCCTTGTGGATATGCATTCAGGCCTCTAATGTCTTATGTGATACACCTTGGGACTCCACAATACGTATGGATTTATGGATACCAAGGGACACATGACATAACATGAGGCTGTATGTGCACATTGGTACCCAACATACATGTTGAGGGCTACCACCTATGTGGTACTGATGGGATAGCATGTATAGTACATGTGGATGACTATGCCATAGTCGGCTTACTGCTATACAGCATGTATCAGACAACAGGTATCTGTCTGTATGATACCCTTGTGTAGGATATGCGCCCCATCTAGGGAATGCATTGTAGGCCAATGCATGCATTTCCAGATTTGGATGGACAGATCCCTAGTGTGTTTGCATGTATCTAAGGGGGCTATATGCCAAACAGGTGTGGTCACAGGAATGGGTGGCAGACATTACCACTGGTTAGTGTTATAGTGTAGTACCGGAAGGATCCAACTGTTACTGAGTTCCCTACGACTGTGTGTCATTTGTCAGGACATCATCCAATGATTGCTTATAGTCATGCTGTTGAGGATGTGTATACTACCAGACCACAAATCATTGACAGATATTAACGGTATCACCCACAGCATAGTGTCAACCCATATCATACACACGTCTACCCATGTTAGTACATAAGTTTAGTAGAATGCATACTGGCCATTGAAAGATACTATGAGATGTTAACAATGTGTACAACGGGGTATGCCACACGTCCCATGTGTCCACTATGCACTTACATGCAGACATTGCACACCCACCATGTTCACAGATGTACACTTGCTAATCTGTACTGCACACATCACACACGTACTGTCCACTCACTAACACATGCTGGCAACACATTACACTTCAGACAAGTGGCACATGGGTGGACAATACATACTCAGACCTAACAGTGGTGTAAACAATGCTACATTGACAATCAGAGCTTTGATGCATAATGTCTGCTCAGATATACCTACAAGGATGTCATTACACTTTCCTGTTGACAACTTGCTAATATTGGCGCACTGCTATAGTGTCACCCTGTGCATCAGCACCATGTCAGCCTGTTCCTCCGTCAGTGTTACAGATGACAGGAGGCGACACAGTTATCATCATATGCACAGGATGTTTTGTTGTTTACCAGAGCCTGACATTGACCCATCCAATCGACATGTCTGTGTGTGTGTGTGTGTGTGTGTGTGTGTGTGTGTGTGTGTGTGTGTGTGTGTGTGTGTGTGTGTGTGTGTGTGTGTGTGTGTGTATGTATGTGTGTGTGTGTGTGTGTGTGTGTGTGTGTGAGGGACAACAGTACAGCATGGGCCAATGTTGATGTAATGTGTGTGTGTGTGTGAGTCCTAGTTGTTTGGTTAATGTGTGTGTGTCTGCATGCACACAGTTCCACCATGTGGCTGCCATATACGGTAGTTTCTGGGACATCCACAGACTGTACCTGCTAGGCTGTACAGATCACTGTCTCTGGCCATGGACACAGTACCTGTGCCTGGCAGGGGTGCTACAGACAGTATCGGGTACCAACCCTGACTAATCTGTACTGCACACATCACACACGTACTGTCCACTCACTAACACATGCTGGCAACACATTACACTTCAGCCAAGTGGCACATGGGTGGACAATACATACTCAGACCTAACAGTGGTGTAAACAATGCTACATTGACAATCAGAGCTTTGATGCATAATGTCTGCTCAGATATACCTACAAGGATGTCATTACACTTTCCTGTTGACAACTTGCTAATATTGCCGCACTGCTATAGTGTCACCCTGTGCATCAGCACCATGTCAGCCTGTTCCTCCGTAAGTGTTACAGATGACAGGAGGTGACACAGTTATCATCATATGCACAGGATGTTTTGTTGTTTACCAGAGCCTGACATTGACCCATCCAATCAACATGTCTCTGTGTGTGTGTGTGTGTGTGTGTGTGTGTGTGTGTGTGTGTGTGTGTGTGTGTGTGTGTGCGTGAGGTGACACAGTTATCATCATATGCACAGGATGTTTTGTTGTTTACAGAGCCTGACATTGACCCATCCAATCAACATGTCTCTGTGTGTGTGTGTGTGTGTGTGTGTGTGTGTGTGTGTGTGTGTGTGTGTGTGTGTGTGTGTGTGTGTGTGTGTGTGTGAGGGACAACAGTACAGCATGGGCCAATGTTGATGTAATGTGTGTGTGTGTGTGAGTCCTAGTTGTTTGGTTAATGTGTGTGTGTCTGCATGCACACAGTTCCACCATGTGGCTGCCATATACGGTAGTTTCTGGGACATCCACAGACTGTACCTGCTAGGCTGTACAGATCACTGTCTCTGGCCATGGACACAGTACCTGTGCCTGGCAGGGGTGCTACAGACAGTATCGGGTACCAACCCTGACTGGGTACTGTCATCAGAGGCAGAGGTATGATGACTGGACTCATGTCCCTGCTGGGACTGGCCAGAGCCACATGCACGTGGCCTACTGGGATGGTCAATGGACAGGCCAGCCCCAGCATTGCTGGGGCTGGTACTGCCACTACGGGAGCGGCTGTGAACTGTGGGCCATCCGTGACCACTGCCAGCTGTTGCTGTTGCTGGCATGCATCCGCGTCGACATCGCAACCGTCCCACATGGTCCTGGCTCATGGAAGACATATTGTGGAGGGCATCTAATGTCTCCTCCCAATGTCTATCAATGACTTCGGTGTAAGTCTGGATGGCTCCGGCAAGGTCACGGATGCTGTCATTGATAGCAGTGTAATGTGCCCTCTGCGCCCTAAGTCCCTGCGTGGTGTACCGTTCCATACATGCCTGAGCCTGCATTACAGCCCAGAACATACTGGACGTCTTAAGACCTGTGAGGGCATGCCTGCCAGGGGCAATACGACCAGTGGTACTCCCCCGAGAACCCCTGGACCTCCGCCTATGTGGTACCATTCCAGGAATACGGCTATGGCCGCTGTGAGGGGATGCAAGTGCCATGGGTACCACACTCTCCTGGTCAATGCCAACTGTATGCTGTCCCTCACCTATGGCCATTGGTGGTGAGGGATGTATTGACAGTATGAGTGTGCATAGATGGGGTTGAACGTTGTGTACTGTTGATTGGCAGACCAACGATAGACCCTGTCAAACCTTCCTGTGCCAAAATACATGTCTCATCATCACCACTATTCGTGGCAGTGGCTTCAGGTTTCCTGCTGCTTTCAGCCACCCCTAACTCAGCACCTGTGAGAGGAAGACAGGAAACACACTTTACGGTCTGCCCATGAACACATGCACACATGAACACATGCACACATGCACACATGAACACACGAACACATGAACACATGCACACATGAACACATGCACACATGAACATATGAACACATGAACACATCCACACATGAACATATGCACACATGCACACATGCACACATGAACACATGCACACATGCACACATGCACACATGAACACATGCACACATGAACACATGAACACTAATACACTCCTCACTACAGCACATACACACACCAGCAATCCAACACATACTCCATAGTGGGTGAAGGTGGATGTCAGTATCACAAGGTAAACAGTCACCACATGTGTAAGCATGCAGAATATGTGTTGCACAAGACCATGCAGTGCAGGTGTAGAAGTCCCTATTTAATGGCAGTATACATGGCTTTGATGCAACTGTGTAGTTGTTCAGTGATTGGCTACACCCTGGAACACAATGTGTACATGGGCACAACATTGCTGTGCAGGTATTATCAGCTCTGCAATGCCCTGTGCACCATCACTCACAAGTATACATGCCATGGCTGCATGTGTTATCTCTGTGACACATAGATATCCGTGTCTGAGTACAGTGTCTGTGTCCATAGCAGATAATAGTGGGCACGGGTGTAGCACATGCATGCTATGTACATACACTGGATGAGTGGTGCATGTTGACATGAAGGAATCCCAATGCTCGACATGGCCAGTGTACAGTGGTTATGGTGAGTGTGGGACATATTGCAGATATGTGGGTGCCAGGCATGGCATGGCATGCTACATGACTGCAACATTAAACACCACACATACCCAATGTGTGTCAAGTGACCTATACACCCACTAGCATTCCAGGACATATATGTGACACTTTGTTTGGATGGCGACTGCTGTGCATATTGTGTATACTGGCATATGTAAGCACACACACAACATGCTATGCATATTGTGTATAGTTGCATATGTTTGCACACACACAACATTGAGGTGCAAAGCAATGACTGCTATGAGTAGTACTGTGGTCATTGTAACTGGATGGGGTGTAGTACCCTGTGCCATCATCAACATGCATCTTGTGGTCACTCACAGCTACTAATGTGTGCAAGACCACCACCTAGCATGCTGTACCTGAACTACAGTGTCGTGGCTACATTCACAATTACACAGCCACCTTGTACATGGGTGTGTGAGGTGCCCAATAGGGAGCATTGCCTAACATGACTGTGTTATGTGTTGCAGAGTGTTGCACAGCCCCATGATAGGCCTCTACCCCTGAGGTACATCATGTGTGTGTGCATGACATGTGGGATACTGAAGTGTGACCTTACAGCAGGTGTGTGGTAATGCCAAATGTAGCATGTTTTCGTGTACTGCATATGATAAACATGTTCTGTTGTGTACAGCTGTAGCAACTATGCATATCCAATGTGCAGTACAGTGTTGCCACAATTGTGTCTGCTGCACTGTGCATTGCATGTGATTGAGGCAGCTACTGACTTTACTGAGATGATTGATGTCTCACAGCAAACATGCACAGCATGCATTATGCGTAGGTGTGTTACATGTACATGGCCTACACCTCACCTATGACATGCACATTTCATTACCAATATTAAAGTGTTAACACACTCACCAGCATGTATCCTCTGCCCTGATGTCACACCAGAGGGACCTACAAGAATATGACACAGTTTGTCAGTGGCCACAACTGTGGCATTGCTACTGTGAGTGTGCTAAACTACAGTGGAACAACAGTCAACAGTCACAGGTGTACAGATACTATTCCAAATATCAGTATTGCACATGATAGGCAGCACAACTGCTAAATACACAGTACACATCTCACATATGCATATTCTAACAATATAGGTAACGGTAGTCTACAGCTAGGGCATATTACCTGCACGCTCCATGTCATCCTGCTGGGTGGCTCCGGCCTCCATGATGACACATGTGTGATGCTGTTGCTGCTGTAGGCCAGGAGCCACCACGCTTAGGAGCAGCTCCTCCACTCTGGTGAGGGGGGATGTATGGCCGCCCCACAACCTGTGGCAAGCTGTTGCCTATGGATATCAGACGCACGCCACCGGACATTTCTAACTAGTGTGGTGGGGGGGCACCGTGGAGCCCTTTTGCCTAGGGCACCAGTTGACCTAGGGCCGTTCCTGCACTGCAGTGATGGCGTACCTGCTCATATGTCTGGTTATGCATGCCTATTTCATTTACCCGGTGAACAAGATCTTGCCACAGTGCAGTATGCTCATGCTGGTGCTGTCTGGCCCTGGAAAAAAGCAGGTTATAGTGCTGCACCATGCTGGTCTGTATTTTCTGCTCCTCAGCAGCTGTATACAATGGATTGCGTTGATGAGGCATAACCCTGGAAGGCAATTAAACGATATGTGTGAGCAAGTCATGTGGCACACTTAACATTATGAAGTACAGATATCACTTAACTGCCATATATAGTATCTATCTGTCTATCAGAGGATACACACGTTCAATACCACATATCAGTGCTCTGCCCAGAACTGGCTGACAGTGCCTGCCACACTCCATATAACAAACCAGTATACACCAGTAGTCGGCACACTGTTTGGGATACAATGCACAACCTCGCCCCGGGGTTATATATCAAGCTAATGCATGAAGAAATATCTCATCCAATGCAATGAATGTAATGTACATTTACAGTATTACCAGTAAACCACCCTAGTCTTTGATGCCATACCCCTACCTAACATATGTGCACGGTTGTTAATATAGCTGGCATACTGCTGTAACAGAGTATACATGTCGCTAGGTACACACACATACCCTGTAACACACATGTGATTGCGGGCATGGTACAGGCATCATTACACACACATCAGACATACATACAACACACAAATGTATGCTGACGCAGATGAGCATTACCTGTGTACCTTATAGTACTGTGTTCCCCTACTTACAGATACCTATGCCTGAGATATGTAATCTGTGCAGACTACAGGAAACACACAAGACAGTGTTACCACAGAATGGGAACATACACCATACTATGCTGTTTAGGCCTACAGCGTCAGGTAGTACAACAGTACATATGTGAACTGGATTCACCAGCAGTACCACTTACTGAGCATACATGTATTGCTTCGGCCTACAGTGGGACACCACAGTCGTACACAAGGAACTACATCACAACATATGCCATCCTACTATGTCTGCATCCCAATAACTGAGACATCTTTCTCTGGCCTCACACCTAGGACACAAACTACCATGACAGACACAACATCACACTAAGCTATCACACCTTTATAAACCTTGCACACAGTCACTGTTACACTCATTCCACCTCACATAGCAGGTATTGCACTGAGTACATGTGTGTGTGCATTGTGTCATAGGTAGGTAATACGCTATTGGCCCTAGGGCCTAGAACAACCTAGCCATATGCTACCCTGCCCTTTGACACACATGTAATGTTATTTCACTTGCTCCTGTCAACCGGATACACAGAGGTGACTCCCAGGGCATATTACCTATCTCCAAAACAATCATCAGGGGTATGTATGACATCTGCTAATGAGGAGCCTTGTTTGTTAATGCTGGGTGGTTAAGTCCAGAGTATGGCATATTTGTGGATAGGAACCTGTACCTCCAGCATGTGCTGTTTAGTGAGGTGACAAGGATTAGGGCCCTAGGTCATGTAGCCCGGAGGGATTGTGAGGTGTTGTCATGGTGGTTGGCCTACAATGGGACACCACAGTCGTACACAAGGAACTATGTCACAAAATATGGCATCCTACTATGTCTGCATCCCAATAACTGACACATCTTTTTCTGGCCTCACACCTAGGACACAAACTATCATGACAGACACATATCACGTAGAAGATATCAGAAGGGAACATGGGACACAGGTGGACAGTAGGCTCCACTTTGATAATCACAGTGCCACACTAGTCTTGTAATCTGTCTACATGGTACGTGTCATCACAAAAGGTGTGTCATCTAGGGAAATATAGGTCAGTGTTCCCCTCTACTCACCACAATGCCCCATGTGGTATGTACCTCACATGACAACTACAGCAAGTGGAAAGGCCACATACATCTAAACATCCATTGCTGTACATATAGCTGCACATATAGGCACATATACTGCCCACCTTTCATAGTGGGGATGTCAATTATGCAACAGTTGTGAGACATACGGTTATGTAATACTATTGCACAATGTTGTGCAGAATGCATTCTGCTGTCCTCAGGCCGTATAGCTGTAGCAGGCCTCACTGCCTGTAGCTCAGTCCCACAGTGTTTAATCACCACATGACATATAACGGCACTGCTTGCTGCCTGCAATGCCGCACACTACAACCTACATACATATGTGCACATAGGAGCCTTCAACAACATACATATGTCCAGCCTTCACTAACAGTTGCAGTATGTCCCTTGCCCTATGCAAATGTGCATGTACATATAGATACGGACTGCTGCCACATATGGATGATTCACAGTATGTAGAGTACCCTTCAGAAACATCATTCGGATGTCAGCAAATACATATCTGTTACATACCTTACCTTTGTATTATTCACCTCCGTCTGTTGTAGGTGTTGATTTTTTTTTCTTTGGTTTTGGTTTCCTCTGTGTGTTGGTCTTTCTTTTCAGTGTCTGTCTCCTACTGCCTGTTTGTATCCATCTGTCTGTCTGTCTCTGTCTCTCATGCTTGCACTCTCTCTCTCTCCCATTTGGGGCAATGATATTATTGCATGTGTGGACAGCAGATACAGGCTGCTTTTCTAGGTATCTGCACATGTGCATGTGATGGCCTCTGCACCAATTGGTGCCCACCATTTAGTAAGTGCATGCAGCCTGCTGTGTGGTAATTGCAGTTCTCACTGCAATTTCAGGACACTGCTATAAAATGATAGGTTAGGTAGGCATAGCCCTTTCAGTTTTGCAAGGTGGGGACCATGCTTGTTTGCTGTGGACACTGTTGTCTCAGTCAGAAGGTTGGTATATGTCTCATATCTGAAGCTGGGTTGTATCCAGTGAAATGCATGTTGTACTGAAACCTGACTGTTGCTTCTTCCAGTACACTCTTCTCAGTGTGTAGGTTTACTCACACCTACTAATGCTAACACTGGATACATGGGAGTATGTACTTTCTTTTCGAATTAGAGAATTAACTGGCATACAACAGTAGTTATTGCAATGTATTCCTATGGCTTTCCTATTTTCCCTTTACATTCACTCATTGTAATGCATGTTATATTTATTTCAGCACCAAGTTATGGTACATCTGCTGTGGCTTAGTGGTACGTCATGCAGACTAGTGAGCCCAAGGTGTGGGGTTTGAGACTGGCAAGGGTAATTTTTTTTGCTGTTGAGCAGTGCAAGGACCCTGTCATACAGAATGACTAAGGCACTTTCAAGCAGTTGTAAGTGGATTTGCGTGGGTTTGCGCGACGCTTAGCGATGTTAAGCTAAGCTTAGCTTAGCTTATTTTACTTTAGCAATACTAAGCTAAGCTTGGCTTAGCTTATCATATCTTAGCAATGCTAAGCTAAGCACACACATGCGCACACTGGTGCAAACCTGCTTACTACTGTTTACAAGTGCTCACTCCCGCTAACCCCTGTGCTCATTTCTTTGACAGAAAAGTAAATGAGGAGATAGGAATGTGGTGATAAAGGGTGCACAAAGAGGGGAAGACAGTAGGGAAACCAGCTCAGGATGTACAGGATGGGTGTGGAGAAGGTCCATAGCTGCCCATTTCTTTACCAGCAACAGCTGTGCATATGCAATACGTTAGGAGGGATATTTGAAACCTTCCACCTCTGAGAGAGGGGTGAGGGCAACTAAGTATGTTGTACTACCAATTATGAATATCAGGCACATGCACTGTTTGTGAACTGCTATACTGTCATTAGTACGTTACTCACTTCTGAACAGTTTGTGGTTTGTTTGTGTTGACATTAGCACAGTCTGCTCAGGACAACTGGACATATTTCACTACTGTGAATGCCTACCTACACCCTTGGTTGTGCCTGACTACACGGGTATATAGTACCTTTGGGTAGGGGTGCAGAACTGCAGAGTGCATTATTTATTATCGTGTGATGTTTATCTTGCTGAACATGCAGAGTTGCTGTGTACCTGTAAGTCTATAAAGGCTAGTAATATGTTTGAGTAGCTCCCACCTGTGGACATATCCAGATGATAGACAGAGGTTAGCCTAGTATTCATTGACTGTGCACCACACCAGTCTTTTCAGCACCTGAACAATGGCATTGTCACAGGTGGTTGCTAGCAGTGCATGGCTACATCCTTTGGTATTTTTGTGTTGTACTCCTACATAAGGGCATGCTTGTGGAATTAATTCTACAGCTATTCGCAGAGTGTGTAACAACAGACAGGCTGATATGCCTGTGTGTTTCTGACTCTTCCAGGCCTCAGATACTCTCAGGTATATATTTGAACAGCCTCAGGGAAAGGTACACATCAGTGGGATACACCTGTGATATATTTCAGATATTTTGCAGTTGCGACTTTGGGAGATTCTGAGCATATGTATTACCTTACCTTTTCTGATGTGCAAGCAGTGTCTACTCTTACTTATTGACATTTATCATTAAGTGGGATTCCCCACCTTTCTGCCTACTGTTACTACATTTCACAGGGAGTCTGAGGGGCACAGCTAACATTTGTTTGCAAATCAGGGACATCCCTGTAAACCAGTCACAGTTGGGAGGTCTGGCCTCTGACCTATTCAAATATGCCAGTGTTTATCATGCTCTGATACTGTGTTGGGTTTGTAAGGTGCTACTGTAACATTATTCCCTACTAACATGGCTGGTTCTCTTTTCACAGTCATGTCATGCAATTCACAACACTTGCTGGTTAAGGGCCACAGAACATGAATTGTGTTATGCCATTCCTATTCTCCTTTTACATTCACTCATTGTAATGCATGATATATTTCTTTCAGCACCAAGTTATTGTATATCGGCTGTGGTGTAGTGGTATTTCATGTAGACTGGTGAGCTCAATGTCTGGGGTTCGAGACTGACAGGTGTATTTTATTTTGCTGCTGAGCATTACAAGGGCCCTGTCATACAGAGTGACTAAGGTGCTTTTAAGCATTTGTAAGCTGGTTTGCGTGGGTTTGTGTGACACTTAGCGATGCTTAGCTAAGCGCACACTAGCTCACACTCGCACACCCCCACTAACTACTGCTTAAAAGTGCTTAATCCCGCTAACTTCTGCGCTAATTTCTTTGAAAGAAAAGAAAATGGGGAGATAGGAAAGTGGTGAAAAATGGGGCACAAAGAGGGAAAGACAGTAGGGAAACCTGCTGGGATGTGCAGGAAAGGTGTAGGGAAGGCCCATGGCTGCCCATTTCTTTACCAGCAACAGCTGTGCATATGTTTCTAATTTTGTGTGAAATTTGCAACCTTCCACCCCTGAGAGAGGGGTGAGGACAACAGAGTATGTTGTACTGCCAATTATAATTATCAGTTTACATGTCCGGTGGACATGTGTGCGAAATGGGCAGCTATGTATGGGGCGTAATTTTTTTGTGGGAACAGATTGCCCTTTTTTTTAATTTTTTTTTTCAGGTGAGAGTGGAATGTGAGGTAGGGGATGTAGGTATATTTGGGGAGGTAGATTGGGGAGGTAAACAGACAAGACAAACAAGACGCATACAGGGGCGGAATTTGACACATGGGGTGGGTGAACACAATTGACGGGGAAGGTTGTTTGGAAATCGCAAGCCCATAAGCCCACAGATGATAACAGTGGAACTGAGATCCCCACCCATGGGCAGTCACCACTGCACCTTCACAGCCCCGAGGGTGGTTGTGCTGGGGGCTGAGTAGGATGGGCAGGCTCACCCTAGAGATGTGACACTCTCACCTCAAGCTGGCGTTGGGGATCAGCAACTGAACACTGGATCTCCCTACGCACCACAGCCTGGACCCTTCAAAGGGTGACAGGTAGCCCTTCTCCGCCCACGCTTGCATGGGGGGATGAGCCCCATCCCCTGCAGCGCTTCCACCCGAAGGTGGCACAGGACCAATGGAGGAGGGGAGCCCGGGCTGGGCACCAGAGCTGCTGGTGCCAGGTGCACTCGCCAACTGAGGAGGGACAGTTGGGTCCGCTGGGACCAGCCTTCCCATATGTTCTGTGATTAGGTGTGTTTAATTACAACATAAACAACAGCATTCCAGATTAGTTGTAACAGCATGCAGTAATATTCCCATTAATCCAACACACCAAGGTTCCAACAGTTGAACAGCAAGCATAACACATGCATATATTGAACGACAGTGGATATTCCAACAGCATGCAGGGATGTTTGGTAGCAACAGGCCACCATGAATGTGGTGTTTAAACAGGGCACATGCATCAACATGAATGCAAATATTTATAAAACAATAGGTCATATGTCCCAACAAATATTTAAGATTACACATACCCATTGAGGTGTGGAATTGCATGGTTTGTGCACAAACTGTAGAGTGTAGAAAAAACCTCAGTTAACATCTTATAATCACTTTTACTCTACACTACATTCCTAGTGACTGCAAGTGTATATTCCCTACATGTATTATTACACTTGCCACCATGCATTAGGTTGTGTAATGGGTTTGGCTAGTTCAATATATACTTGACCTATATCTGACATACTAACTGTCCAAGATGCAGATGTTACTGCTACATATTTCATGGTTGCATTTATATTTCTTTATCTACATATCTGGATGTTTTCACATGACATTTTCACTTCAATTTGTACAGAACCCTGCATTTATTGAAGCATGCTACTCATGTGCCAGATTTACTTATGCATGCCAGCCAGTAACTGACTGTTGAGGACTGTATATATGCTTCACAGCTACTAGCACTTCCATCACCTACTGTAGATGGGAATGCAGAACTCTGGGTTGCCAGCACCTTCTAACACAGTACTATTTGTATAATGCAAGGGTACAACAGCATTTCAAACTAAGTGACACACACACACTCCGGGTTTTAAACCTTTATTACTGACATTACACACTTTTCCACAGGCTCACTCCTTTATTTGTTATAACAGTGCATATGGCAGACATATTCAAGACATATTATACCTTTATTAATGGGTTAGAGCACACTTTTGCAGACTCACTCACATATATTATATGACAGTACCTGCAGAGATGTTATTCCAGACATATGTTACCTTTCTTAATGGGTTACTACACTCTTTTTCTGGCACTATGACTATTTCGTATGACAGTACATGCAGAGGACTTATTCAGGCCATTTTATGGCTGTATTATTGGACTACAACACTTTATTTCATGCTCTCTCAACTATTTTATATACAAAACATGCAGAATTTTCACTAACCTGCCTGGTGGCACAGCCTTTGCAGCCTATCAGCATAGGCTTGCTGATTCACAGCACGGTCACCTGCAGCTGTGAAGTAAATGAAGGGATATTGAGACATACCTATCCATTATACAGAATCAATTATCAATTCTTACATACTGCATTCTATGGCTACTTAGTCGTGGAGCATCCTGCATCCCACAGGCCTCCTGTATCCATTGGTTCAGGCAGTCCTCCTTCCATCTCGTCGGGTCTGCATGGGCGTGACGGACCTGCTCACCGGTGCGAGGAACGCCTGTGGCATTGGTGAGGTCATGAGCTAACCGGTTCCAAGCCTCAGCCTTGTACTCCATCCCTTGGAACTGGCCCTGCAGAAGTCTGGACTCATGACGGTGGACAAGGAGCCAAACCATGTATTTCGACTCCTCAATGCCCCAACGCTGTGCTTGGAAGTGTGAACCCTCTCCTGCACCTGCCATTCTGACTGCAACTGTGAGCTACAATAAGTTATGGCGAGTATTCCCGCCTATGGGGCTTAAATATGCCGCATTTCCCGCACTTTTTTGTAATTGGTCATTTTTGAGAAGTCTAGGCTGACTGCAGACATGTTTAGTAATGGTTAATCTACCATTTCTAAGTATATGTATGCTAATAGTAGCTGCTTCTTCTAAGCTGTCATGGCTTAGTGGTTCTGTAGTTTGGTTATGATGCACAGGGTCCTGGGTTTGAACATTGTCATTCTTTTATTTTAATACTGTCTAGACAGGCTAGGGGGTGTGGCTGCGTTTAAGCAACTTAGCTCTACATTGCTCCCCGGTGCCCTACGGTGCCCTGGTTGGCGTGGCGTGTACGTCCGCACAAACACATTGTGCTGGGCAAAGCGCACTTAAACTTTGGCCAACTCTATTGCACTGGGTAAAGCGCTATTAAGCTATGGGCACCTGTATTGCGCTGGGTAAAGTGCTTTTAAACTTTGGGCACCTCTGTTTAGCTGGGTAAAGCGCTGCTTAATGGCAGGCTATTATATATCTGGATCCTTTAAAAATATATATTTTGTTCACTGATACATTGGCCATTTCACTGCTTTTACTAATATTTTAATCATATATGTCTGATATTATTTCATATACTGATTTACAACATAAATACAAAGGGGAGTGGTGGGACTCGACCCGTGAATGCCTCCTCTTTGTGCATATGCTCTACCATTACACTATTGCAATTTGGTGTGATCTTCATAAACATTCTTTCTTATGCTCTTCCATGCCGGAATTGCTAACTACAGCTAAGCAATGGCACACCCGCGCACACACATGCAAATACGGGCAGCTATATTGTGGATTTTAAAAAAAAAATTATTTACTTTATATAAGTGTGATGGGGGTTTACAGTGTCAGGGAGTGTGGTGTTGGGTGCAAGTACATTTGAGCAAACTCGCTCTTGTATGTTGACATTATGCTTTTTAAAACCTTGCAGGGGTGTGGATATTTAGACTGCTCGGCAGTTGGACATGCCCCCTGCTTTCCTACTCAGTCCGTGTAAGAGTTACGGTTGAGTCAGCATGCCCTCATGAATATTCATAGCACGCTGATGTCATACTGTTCAACTGCAGCCTCCGAGTAAGACATATTAAGTCTTACACTGAGGTTTCGTGAATCCGTGGGAATATGTTATGGATACACATTGCAAGAGACACCATAAGTCCATAACTTAAGAATCAAAGTACAGCTTCTAAGTGAGATTTAAATTCTTCTCAGTCCTGCTGCTACTAATTGGGGAGGGTTGCAATCCAAATGTCACTGTACTGTCTGGACAGACTTAGAGATGGGGCACCAAGTAGAGAGCAAACTTTGTCTGTCTAGTCCTGGTGTGGTGTTACAGATCGGAATGAAAAATAATACAATTTAAATAAATCAATAAATAAAAATTGCACCCTTTATGACACCAGCCTGTATGGTGCCCTAGACAGTTGCCTAGTTCACTTATGCCAAAAGTAGACCATGCTTGGATTGTCAGTCAGAAGAACAGGCACTGCAGGACTGGTTATACTTCAGGAATTTCTTCTCAATCTAAACAGTCTGATTTTTGTGGAAAGTATGGTTTCAGATTCCTTACAGAAGATTTATCTTTTTCTGAGACTAACTAAGATGAATTTTTTTCCCAGTGGGAGCTGAATGAAATTTCTATTACACAGGAAATGTATTGTGATTTGTTACAGTTGGATTTGCCTAAATTGGCAGCTGTTGCTGTTCCTGCTGTTTTGCCTGCTTTAGAAAATGTTTTCTCACTGCTTTTAATTTAGTTTTTTAGTCTGACAGGTTATACAGATTTACATATCACCTCACACTAATATTTGCTTTCCAGGCACAAAGCAGCTCCAGCAGTAATTTCTCTAACAAAACTGCTTCTGCTAAACAAATTACTGCTGCTAACCCCGATCCTTCTGACAGACAATGGAAAGCTTTTTACAATCTGGGAAAGAAAATATTTTCTTCTGATACTTTATCTTTCTGGATTTTAATCTGTCTGCTTATATGTTAAATAGTTTACTTCAAACTTTTGAGGACATGCAAAAGTTAATTATTAACCTTTCTTCTTCTTCTGAGGTTAAAATAATTCTTTAAGTGCCTTGCTAAACATTGCTTCTCATGTTGCTAAGCACATTTTAAAGTGTGCTCATGATGGTGCTGATTCCTCCTCCTCCAGAGCTGCTGATTCTGGATCAGTAATGAGAGGATTAGATGGTTTCCTTCTCAAAACCTTCCAGAGGATTTTAAAACTGAAATTTGTAAATTCTCCCTTAGACAATGAAGTTCTGTTTGGCCTTTCTACAAAGAAGTGTGATAAAAGGAAAAAGTTCATTCAAGGGGTGACAGATATTTTGCTCCTTTTTTTCAACCAAATAAAACTTTCTTTTCCTCCTCGGCTTCCTTGCTCAAAAAGCAGTTTATTTATTTATTTTATTTTATTTGCAGTTTGTTAACCGGCAAAGTCCATTGGGCCAAAATGAGCCCATTTTCAATGGAGGCCCGGGGAGAAAAGATCCATATACAGTTATTACAAAGCTAATATCAACAAAGTTAAGTACAATAAAGTTTTCAAAACTGCTAAAAACACAGTAATATAGAAGACAGAATAATAACATTTGAACAAGTTGCTGTAACAAAGCATTGAATAAGCATCTATATCATAATATCGACAGCTTAGGTTGTCGAATCCTAAAACATCAGCACCTAAGCATCGAAAGCTAACAATAGCGAACAGCCATATCATCGAATTCTTTCCTCGGGAAAGAATTTGGGTGGCTATCCATAAAATACACACACACACCCAAACATAGTGGGTGGCTTCCCCCCCCCATGCCCCCTGAAGTGAGGGGCTGCATCCCCCCACCCCCCCTAACTAAATATACCAAGTCCGAGATCGCTTTACATTTGGAAAAGGGCAAATCCCCGGTAGCGTCCATGCAAATTCTTTCCCAAGGAAAGAATTACATGATGTGGCCATTCAGTATTGTAAGCGTTCAATGCTTAGGTGTCAGTGATTAAGCATTCGACAATGTAAGCTGTCGACAATTCAATAGGAACCCTTAAATAAAATTAAAACATAAGGATTTTGGAGTACATAAGTATAATTTTGAGTGCAGGCACTTATGCACTCAAAGTTTCATGAGGTGAGTGGTAGGAAGAATTAGAGGAGGATTGAAGAACAGTGAGAGGTGAATAGGTTGAGTTTTGAGAAAGGAGAAAAAAGGATGGGGGAGCAGAAAAGGTTTAACCGGCAATAAGCCATTAAACAGAAGTTTAAAAAGCAATGCCAATAAGGTGCCAAAAAAAAAAAAAAAGAAAAAGCTTACAAAAAGAAAGGACCCAGAATGACCCTTTGCCTGTTCAGGTTCTGACCTTCTCACTCTAGTGATCTCTGGATGTTCCTGGGGCTTTGGATTCCAGATTGAGAGACAGATGGGTTTTAATTTTAATTCAGTAGGGATACACCTGGAAATGGGAATGACTCCCCTTGTTCCAGAGTATTTTTCCTTGCCTTGTTTCCATTAATTTTGCATGAAATGCTTATAGTTCCTTCCTCCTTGCTAGATGGGAAAGGACTTTTATTCAAGGATTTTTGTGGTACCAAAGTAAGAAGGATCAAGGAGGACTGAGGTGGACCTTTTCTTTCCAAATCTTTTTGTAAAGATTACAAAGTTCAGAATGTTTAGCTTCATTCCCTTTTACTTCTGCTCTCTTCTCTAGCTTTCACAATAAATATAGACTTAAAGGATTCTTGTCAACACATTCCCATTTCTAAGCTGTTCAGATGTTTGTTTAAGATATTCTTTGCCTGGCATGCATTATCAGTTCTCCCTCTTACCCTTTGGACTCTCCAGTGCTCTAAGGGTATTCACAAAGTGCCTCACCCAAGTAATTCCTTATTGCAGACTCCAAGGTATTCACATCATTCCTTATTTAGACAGTTGCCTAGCAACTGGTCACAATCTGTTCCTCAGTCTTGGTTTTGAAATCAGCTTACAAAAATATTCTCTCATTCCTTCTCACAGAATTGTATTACTGGGATGTCTAACAGCTGTATTCCACCATGGAAAGAGCCTTTCTTCACCAAAGTACAGCTGTTGCAACAGTTCTTCCTGTGTTTCTCAACTTGAAGTCAAGTATCTGCAAGGAAATTTCTGGGGGTACATGGCAGTGATGATTCACAAGTTTCTACTGGCAAGACTCCACATGGAAAACCTCAATGGTACCTCAGGATTGTCAGTACTCAGGAATTTTAACCTTCATCTTTTCAGATCTCTATCTGAAAATGTCACAAGGCAGATTCTCTGGTGGTAGACGATAGCTCTTCCTATACAGATCTTCCATTTTCTCTTCTGAGCCCTTTGCAGTTTGTCACTACAGATGCTCTGGCATGGGGAGTAGTCTTCAAAAGTGCGAATGTGTAAGGTCTGTGGAACCTTTCCTACTGACAGAAGCATATAAATATCAGAAAGATGCTGGCACTGAGCAACACACGTACTTCATGACATCCCTGCCACCTGTCCCCTTCCTTGTGTCTCTAAAGAGCAGGTTATAAATGCCCTCTCTAATGCCAAAAACACAGTATCAATGGAACCTGATAACATCCAAGGCTGCATCCTACATGGGCGCAAACAAAAATTAACATCACCATTATCTACTCTTTTCAATCACAGTCAAAGCACCAGCTTCAGCCCAGCTGAATAGAAACAGCCACTGTTATCCCTCTGCATGAAGGTGGTGCTTCTACTGACCCCAGGAACTACAGACCTATTAGCCTGACTAGCCTTATCTGCAAGGCCATGGAGGGAATCATCACAGACCCTTTCAACAAAGACTAGATCCTACCCAGTTTGATTTGTCAAGGGGAGATCATGCTTGTTAAATCTGGTAGATATCTTTGAGACAGTCACAGGGGCCCTGAATGAGGTGAGATCTGTGCATACAGCCTACCTAGACCTGGCCAAGGCATTTGACATTATCCCTCACTCAGGCACCATTGACAAACTCTCCCAGCTAGACATCAATCCTTATATCATAAGGTGAGTTGCGAACTAGCTCTCTGATAGATCCCATACAGTCAAAATAAGGGAATCCACCTCTAACAGCAGAACTTTGTGGTGCTCTAGAGGGATCAGTCCTGGGACCTCTATTTCTCTGAAGTACAAGCTAAAACCAAGGGACTGTGGCTGACAAAGTTTGCTGATGACTGCAAACTGGGTGTTGGTCATAGAATCTCCAAAGAACGTCAACATCCTTTTAGAAGATATTATGCAAACAAATGACTGGTGCCAAAGTCATGGCCTCAAACTCAATGCAAAAAATGTATTATCATCCCTTTCAGCAAGAGGGATGTATCTGCAAATTACCACATCAATGGCAATACCCAAAGTACGCACTCAGTGGTGAGAGATCTGGGCACTTGGATTGACAGCAACCTTACCTTTGATCACCATGTCTCCAGAGTGGTAAGAAGGGAGTTCTATATGGCTCACATCATAAGAAAGGGCATTGTCTTGAGAGAAAGTGAAGTTATCACCTCCCTGTACTCTTAACTCATTTGGCCAATAATTGAGTACAACGCCCCTTTTGGCATGTACCTTTCAAAGCATCTGCAGCAATTGGTTGAGACCACAAAGGTTCCTCGCAAAGAAAGTTCAAGGTCTTCAGCAGCTGTCCTATGTGGATAAGCCGAAATCACTGTCACTTTTTTCTGTTTCATACAGACTACTCAGGGGCGATCTCTGCAATGCATATAAGGTGATCTCTGCCTTGCATATAAGGTGATCTGTGATCCTGCTTTATTGGAAATGCTGTACATCCGCAAGTTAAATGGCACACGGGTTACTTGCTCTAAAGACCTAAAGCTGGTATGTGACATCAATAGAATATACTGGAGGGACAGATTTGTCTCCCAGAGGTTACCATACCTTTGGAATAGACTCCGACTTCACATCAAACAGAGCCCCTCATTGGCCCTCTTCAAACACAATCTGGACAATTGGATGCGTAACCATAAATTCATCCCAGGGTTACACCTGTGTCCCTCTTGGACAGGAGCAATAGGTGCTGATCATGGTAACAAGGGTGAAATTTGGCTAGGCTTGTAAGGGCCCTCGGGCCATTAGCCTACTAACTTCCTATGATCCTATGAAAGCCTTAAATCAGCTCTGGTGCTCAGGACATCTGCATATTTCCACAGACAACACCACACTGATGTGGTACAGAGACAGAGAGGTACCACCTGAACCCACTTTGTATACTTGCTGTGGTACCCTGGGTGACTGCAACATGGCTCATTTTGACTCTTCAGACTTCATTCATTTCATTAGAGAAAAAGTGTTTGCAGACAACCTAAGCAGCTCCAGGGCAGGCCTTTACAAATGTTAATGTCATCCTAAAATTTTCCATGAAATAATACAACCAGAGGAACACCTCAAGGAGATCTGTTTGCCTTCTCTCAGAACAGACAGCTTAATATAATCTACTCCAGGACTCCTTGTAAAAAGGCCTGAAACAGATAACTTCTTATTGCTATAGACAGAAATGTTCCTGTATGCTTTTCCACCTTTTCCACTTATATTTAAGGTTCTTCTAAACATCCAGAGGGACTCTTCAAAAATTGTGGTGCCTTCCCTTTGTCCTAGGCATCAATAGTTTTCCTTCTTTTTAATCTGTTCAAGTGCAGTTACCACATGCTTTCCAACAGACTGGATTTGTTCACACAAGACAGTGGTTGTTTTATATACCCCTGTCTGAAAATCCTATAATTCACTGCCTGGGTGATAAAATTGTGATACATTTTAGGCACCTTTTTTCTTTGGATATGAAGCAGGTATTAAAGGAAATAAAAATATATAAATACAAGTTTGTACCATTCCAAACAAACAGCATCCTCTTCATGCCTGGCTGCCACTGATTGTTGGCTGTTTGGTTTGAGTTACTGTCCTCTAGCTTTTCTTATTCCTCTGTCAGGGTTCATTTGTCAGAGATTTCTGATTTATATCCTCCCTTTCTGACCAAGTTAAACAGTTTTTGAAAGGGGTATTACATATGTGTCCACATAGGAAACGTATGGCTCCTCATAAATTTCTGCTTAAAAAAATACTCTTTCTGCATTTGAATCAGCACATCAACCATTTTTCACAAGGACATGGTTTCTTCAAGAACTAATCCTTTTTTGATGCCTAAAGTGGTCTCAGAGTTTATTTTATGCCAGCCTATTAATCTCCCTGTCATCCTTTCTGAACCTAAGAACAAGATTTTATTCACATTTATTTTTTTTTTTTCAAATTTTATATGTAGACAGGTAGATCGGATACTGCCTAGACAAAACTGAAGCCTTCAGGAAAGCTGATTAGCTCTTTTGTCTCCTATGAAGATACAGGGAAAGGACTGCAGACTATTTCCAGATGGTTGTCTCATGCTATTATTTTTTATAATACTCACCATAATAAGTTACTTTCAGGCAGGGTTAGGGCCTATTCCACAAGGTCTTTGCATTGTTTGCTGGATTTATGTTATGGTGTGGATATATATACCCTTGTGTATATAGTTTACTTTTGGGTTTGTTTCCTATCATTTTTTTCTTTCAGAGCTCTGGCCTTTCTTTTTTTCTACACAAGTAAGCTCTGAAGATTTATTGTGTCAAGGAGTAAGATCCAAATAGCTTAGACTTCTGCAAAAGTGATCTATTAGAACATCTCCTGCCACGGTTACTTTACTTATAGAACTATACTTTCTTTACCTATGGATTGATTGTAACTGCAACCTTAGCTTGCAGCATTTCAGTTTCTATTCGTACTGAATATAAGGGATTTGAGTCTCACTGGTCTACATTTTAAAGAATGTGGTTTGTTAAGCTTCCTTACTATTTTCTTATTCCCCTGATATGTTCCTGCATGATGTGAGCTTGTAGCATGTTCTCCTTTCACTTGTTGATAGATAAGTGTGTGATGGACCATACTTCAAATGCTATATAAATAATGAACCAAGGCCATTGCCCAGGACTCACAGACATTCATTTCAGGGTAGCAAACAAATTGTGCCATGAAACAATACTGGAGTGCAGAATAATCATGAATAACTAAGCAGGGATTCATTACATGATTTGGCAGATAACTATGTTTGAACGAAGCAGAAGAGAAATAAAGAAATCTTGTAAACGAAGCAGACTGGCGCAGACAAAAATATTCAGCGAAAGGCAGGGGAGATCTTAAATCTTTGTGTAGTGAACTCACGAGAATGTGAACGCTGCAGTAGGTATCAGAAGCTGCCACTGTGCACTGTAACAAAAAAAATATACAAGAGATGTAAAAGGGCAGTAAAGAGGTGCTCAGTAAGCTGGATGCCTTACCATGCAAAGACAAACAGATGCACAGTGGTAAGGAGGAAAAAGAGAATCGGAAGCAGCGTAACGCACAGCAGTAACACGAGAAATGAAAGCAAAACCATCCTTTGTTTTATTCAGGGACGGGACCCCATTTTACATACATGGAGAGAGAACGAAAGGGGAGGGTGAAAAGTATGATGGGAGAGTAAAGACGTGGAGAGTAGGCAGTGAAGACACATAAACACGCATTTCAGATGAACGGAGAATGGCATATATATATATATATATATATATATATATATATATATATATATATATATATATATATATACAAGGGGGGATACAAGGGAGACACATAAACAGTCAGCAGACAAATGGCTGGGGATAGTGTGGGATACAGGCAGTGCAACAGCTGCTAAATGACTCCTATGGACATTACTGGGTTCTAGTAGGAGGTGGTGGGGTCCTGGGGGCTGGTGGCAATGGCCACCTAGATACACACACATACATCCTCAGAAAGGGGAGCAGTGGTCAGCATTTGACCCTCCCCCATATCTCAGGTTGACACTGATTTCCTGCAGAAGGGAGGCTCAGTGCAAAGTGTGCTATTACTGGTGTGAACCTGCAGCAGGTACTTCATACAGAGTACAGGTATGAGAAATAAGATGCCACTAACTCCATTGTGGCACTAGTCTTTGCTGCCTCCAACAGATAGCTAGTGGTATTCTTCCCTCTCCTTGCTCAAATTGAAAGACAAAAAAGATGCACAAGCCATCACATATCAGACAGAGGTGTGACCTGAGATGTAGATTACAGTGCAGATGACAGCTCTACATATATGTGCAAGTAGGCAGCAGCCTAAAGTGGAGCCCATGGCCCCAAGCAGATACTGTATTACCATGTACATATGCAATGGTGAAGAGGTGCAGAAGAAGAACAGGGTATCCACAGCAAGGATAACAGTCTACTACTGCATGTAGGTACAAGGCAGGGGAAACAGTCACATAGTCACATGTGTCTGCAATGAAACAGAAGCATGAAATTGTGGACACTATTCCCCAGGGTCATTTCCATGTAACCTATATGGCAAAACATAATGCACACACAACATACAGACAATCATCCACAGCAGCCAACTTGGTATATCCTAGAATCTCTTAGAAGTAAATATCGTATTGAGAAAAGGGCTATGACAAGACAGAATAAAAGTTATCAGCAGCAGTGTGACGCAAAGTAGAAATGGCAAGTACTTACAATACCATTAAGAGAATCCCTTCCATTTGTCTACTTCCCACACCCACAAATCTATAGGGTGGTGTCAGCACAAGTCATCTCAGTGGAACCTGCATTGCTCACCAATATGGGGGATGCAATCAGCATGGCCAGCTTGTCTTCAAGGTCATACCAGGCATCCCACATGAGAAATGGATCATACTTACATACTAGCGTCCCAACAGATTCTCCCTCAGCTGGTTGTTCAGAAGAAGTGGCATGATTTTGCTCTCCTTAGCACTCCAGGAAGACACTGTATGTGAGGAAATGGCACTGATAGCCACTGCCATAACTCCGTAGCCATACATAATGTGGTCTGAGAACAAATCTCTACATGGAACTTTGAATTGCTAATATTACACCTTAGCATTGTGTTGTAGAGTGGCGCACATAAATGCACAACCTGCCAGAATGACCAGATGTCCACATCATGTCGGTAGTTAGAGGAATAATATGCTTACACCTTACAGCTCTGCTGAGCATTTAAGTATAGAGATTCATTTAGACCAGCATAATGCAGACCCATTGGCATATATATGGTGCAGACTACTATATATTAGTTTATTTCACTTGTGATCTGCCATGTTTAATGACAAAGCAATGCAGCAAGAAACCAGCAGATGCACTCGCGCATCTTGCATCAGAGTATCTGGCATCAGGCAATCTGGTATTCCACAAGATAGAGCCCATAGCAGGCATCGGGTGAGAGGCATCATAGCCATGTGAACACTAGGTGTGTGGTAACATTAATTTAAAGTATTATACTCATTGTTGCCTCACAGCAAGAGATTCTCCCATTCGATTCTCAGCTGGAGTGCAGGGAGTGCCTTCTGTGTCGAGTCTGCATGTCCTCCCTGTGGTTGGGTGGGCATTCAAAAGACATGCATAAATGGGCGTGCCTTCGCTGAAGGTTGAACATCGAACTGGCACCTCGGCATTTGTAAAAATCTACTGCCAGTCATTAGAAGACCGGAGTTCCACTGTGGCGACCCCTAACCGGGAAAAGCCGAAAGACAACACCATACTTCCCCATAACACACATCTACGGCTATAGAGTATGTAGGTTATGCTCTTGTACACCTACAACATAATCATACTGTCTGCGTTCCATTGTAGCAGGATGACCATAATCTCCATATCTAGTCAGCCCGGTGCTGTCTCCAATATGCTTCTGATGACTTAGAATTAAACTATGATAAGGGTTTGGGTTTGGTATAATAAGTTCATAGATAAGGACTAGGCCCACTGCCCATGTGGCCCATTTTAAGCCTAGCTGATTTCCTTAGTGAGAGTCAAACCCCATACCTTTCATCTGTGAGATAAAACCATTATACCAATCCCCAGCCCAAATCCAGCCATCCAATAGTTAAGGTGTTTACCTCACATTCACACAATTACAAAGTACAGGTTTTGATTCTCATGTTTGGAAGGGAAATTGTCTAGACTTAAAATGGCCCTCAAGGGCAGCTAGCCTGTTAGTTACCTATGAACCTATGAGCGATGGCAGCCCACAGTCACCACCACCACCTACCCTTCCAATGTACCCCCAGTTGGCATAACACGTTACATACATGTGTGTGTGTGTGTGTGTGTGTGTGTGTGTGTGTGTGTGTATAACAAATATATATATATATATATATACACACACACACACACACACACACACAAATATGATTTAAGTACATTTTGTCGAAGGTAAATTTAGCTGAAAGTCACATAGATGAAAAAAAATTAAAATGGCTTTTAGTCAAATGTACTTTCATCAAAATAATTCTAAGCAATGACAAAAATCTGCCCCCTACACCTCATGTGGGGGGGGGGGCTTCACCACACCAACACCCCCTTAATTAAATATTGTAACTCCAAAGTTGCACACCCATGTAGAATAGAAACAACACCATGTACAGTGAATAAGTGCTAGTGCAGAAACACAACCACCTACAAGTCTGGAGATACAACCTGATGGTTGGCATCACCAATCAATACAAAATCTTCTAAATTACTTAACCTTACAACTCCCATCCTAACAAATGACACCATAAATACCATCTCTAGACTTTCATTGTTTTAATGAAATGGCTATTCAGTCAAATATAAGTTCAGTCATTTTTTCAACCATATAGGTTTTGGTTAAATTTACCTTCGACGAGACATATTGCAACTATGTATGCATGTAATGGGTGCAATCTCTGGTCTGAAAATGCATATATGGTGCCAATAATGGTTATCTGTGCTGTGTGATTGCATTGTAATGAGTGCCAGTTGCCATAACACTGCACGGTGCAAAGTCACCTTTGATTATTATTAGGAATAATAGTAAGGTAAAAACACTGGAAGTTAGGCAGATATGAAATTACTTATTTCATGTGATTGTGAAAACTATCTACTGAATGATTAGAATTCTATCATGAAATGATAGGAACAGAAAAAAGAAAAATGCTATTACTGCTTAATGCTGTGTGTGCCAAAAATGAATAATTGCTGTTCAGTGTATTAGCACCAGGTAAGCTTCGTTCGTAAATATTCAAAAACTTTGTAGACACTTCAGAAAACCATTTGAGCCAAGTGCCAATATTTTTGCATAAAGAGTCAGAATCCATGAGAGGAATGATCTTAGAAATGATTGTTGGTATTACTATGTGGTCACACTTGCAGACTAGCAGAACAAAAGCAGAACTGGTGGAGAAGGAGTTCAGGTAGCAGATATAAGGTAGAAGCGAGGCAGAGTACAGCTTAAGCAGTGTGTTGTCAGTTCTGTAGCTGTACAGAGGAAAGGATATCAGAGCGACGGAAGGAATTTACAGGAAAAATGACAGAGAGAAATTGGTTGGGTGGGGGAAGGAACATGACCAGAGTCTAGAGGAGCTACAGCTCTTCTCAATTGAGAGAAAAGAGAGCAAGGATGCAATATCAATGTACAAGATCATGCCAGACATTGTGAACAGATTATTCGAAAGAGGAAGAATAGAGGAAGGGAAAGATAGGGATGTAGGAGAGGTAAACAGTTAAGGCACTTGAAAGGGCAAAGTATATAAGCATATTGTCTCTTCTGCCATCAAACAAGTATTACATCATAGAGTGTAATACTGTCAGTTTGAATGTTGAGTTTTTGAAACATTACAATACAGATCTATGTGCAAGATGCTGAAAGGTTACACTGAGTGCACACTTAGTGTAGATTTAGGGTAATCTTTATGAATCGTATGTGAGCAATGTGACCCCCAAGTTCTATACTTCATCACAGGGGTGACAGGGTGAAGGTAAGAATGGAACTGGAAACATAGTAGCACTGTGAGCAATTTCTGTTACTGCCTGTAAGAAAATACTATTGAAAGTACCACAAGATGAAATGCAGTGCAGAAAAAGATATATAATGCATACATGTGAGAAAGTGACCTGTGAAACTAAAATGACTGTGACAAATCATGAGATGTGAAATTACAAATGCTGCATTTATATGCACTATAACCACAAAAGAGTAAGTATGCTCTGGATATTGTTAGCACAGGAAATTCAATTAAACCTGTAGTCCCCCAAGACATTGCATAGGTCATCAGACAATGGCAGTAATACAGCCAGAGAAGAAAAAACTGGTACACCTGTTGTAAGAAGAAAATATCTATTTCTTTATTTTAACCATAGAAATGGCAAAGACTGAACTGCAGTGAATCACAATCCAATGTTTCATAATGGTCATGTGTGCCCCAAGGCAAGAGAAAGAACTGGAACTACAAAGGTTGGAAAGTTTAGCATGTAACAAAGTAGACAACAACGAGTGGACTGAATGTGGACAGCAATGACTGAACTGAATGTGGACTTCAATGAGTGGGCCTCACCCACAGTGCTTATCCTAAAGAATACAATTTTAAGAGATGTGATTATTTCTAGAGATTTTATGTTACCATAAACCCAGCATTATCTCTGTTCTCTCTTTACACAAACATAACACTATTGTACCTCTAACACACAGGAAGTGATTCACAATGATCATCCTAACACAAGCTTATTGGAACCAGAAAATTAAAAAAAAAATGTTCCCTAAAATTCTCAGCTATTCTAACTACAAGTGATAGTACTGCTTCAACAGTCTTGTTTTTACAGAGGTGTGTGTGCCAGTCATCTGTGAGAAGACAACGGACCAAGTACTTTAAGAAATGTCTAATATGGAGGAGGACCATACTGATGTACTTGTAAAATTCCAGGAAGATGATGGACAATTAATTCACAGAACGTTCAAGGCAGGCTAGAGAAAGCTGGGCTTTGATATAAAATAGGTAATTGTCAGGTGTTTAGTGATAAAAGATTCTGTTATGGGTGTGTGATTTAACAAGAATAGAAAAGATAAGTCATCAGAAAGATGCAGTCTGTAACAAAGACATCCAAAGTAAGAATGTCTCTTAGTCAAAGGTATACCATCAGCAGTTCTACATCAAATTAATCCATCATTACAGAATGGGTCTACCTAATAATAGATGGACAGCTGTGAGTAGCTCTTTCTAGCAAAATAGAAGAGGAATATATTGGACAGAGTACTTTTCCTGATTTGATTTTTAGTTATTACATGCACTGACACCTTGCCTTATTATTTCTTGATATGGATCATGCATCTTCTGAGTTTCTTGGGCACTATTATTTTGCTGGCTTTGAACATTAAAGCCCAATACATAATGTATGGGCAGGATTCACGATGGCTTGCACGGAGTCTAAGAGTAGTGTAAGACTCCATGCAGCCATCGCGATCCAGGAACAGCCTGAATGTGCGTGTAAGAGAGCACCTAAAACGGCTCTTACACGGACAGGGCGTGGATATGCTAATTACCTCACTTGCAGCCGAAAGGCATGCAAATGAGGTAATTTCGCGATCCAGGAAGCAGAAACCTGCCCGTGTAAGAGCCGTGTTATCTGCAGAAATGTACTCAGTTGACAACTGAGTACCATTCTGCAAATAACACAATGGAGCCTTGTCAGCTCCAAATAAAGGTTGCAAATGTCCCAGGCCGCATGCCAATGGCCAAATATGTGGCCACTGGCAATGTACCCCGATGCAAACATAAAATAAATTTTTCTTAAATGTAGCGCAGCACCGTGCAAACGGGCTGCGCCATAAAAAAACAGAAAAATAAAAAAAATCAAACCCACAAACGTTGGTTTATGCAAAGCATGAATTTATAATGGAAGGGAATAGCAGGCTAAAACAACATGGCCACCAAGTAGGGGTTGCTAAAGGGGGAAGCTGAGTGTAAGACATGTAACTAAGCATTAGTAGGCAATCCTATGTAAATAAGTGGTAGGATAGTGAATCGTACTGTTACATTGGAAATGAGCACATTCCGTGCAGTGTAGTAGTAGGATAAGGGGGAGTACCAGAGTAGGAGATAGGTGACATCACAGGGGGTAATGTATGAAAGGAATGCAGCTCATTGGAGCACAGTGGCATGTGAAAGCTGTCAGTCACACATCATGGAAAGAGGAGTGTCAACAAGTAGGCATGGGAAAGCCAAGAAATGGAAGGTGTACACTATGGATAACACCAAAGTTTCTTGCAGGGCATGCATGCGCATGTGTGCGCGCTGGTAGGCACGAGTAAGCTAGAGTGCGCACGTGTAAGCATGAGTGCGCATGTTTATGGCAGAATAAGCATGTAGGAGCCTGTTTAAACACCTGTAAGCTTGTTTGTGCTGGTGTGCATGCGTTTTAACCCAAATAAGCAGATTCTAGTCCGTCTAAGCATGTGTGCGCACGTGTTAGCCACTGTGAGCATGTTTTCGCTCGTATGCGCGTCGCTCCCCCCTGAGGAAACAGAAGGGAAAAAGGAAGCATGGGAAATAGTAAGAAGCTAGCAGGGATTACTTGCAGAGCTAGCAGGTGAAAACAATCAGAAGAAGGCAATTACACAGGCAGAATAGTAGCCCAGCCCAGCACTTAAAACTCTGCAAACAACAGTGCAGAATGTTTCTCTCAAGAGACACTACAACAGAGGAGTAAGCTATTAGAAGTGAAAACTGAAAAAGCTTCACTCAGACCAAAAATACTAGGGGCTGCCATAGCTGTTATAAGGAGACATATGCAACTTGCTGAGGGTGGTGACTATGCAAATGCTGCTGGACAACCCACAGTGAGGAGACGGAGAAGAGCGTACAGGCCCAGGGTCACCTACCAGGGGTTACATGAGCTGGAGATAGTGGAGAGCTATAGATGGACAGAGACCTCCTGCAGCAAATTGTTGAGCTGTGCAGGCCATGCCTCACACACAGAACCAACAGAGGGGAACCCATCCCAGTGGAAACCAAGGTATGTGTTGGCCTAAGAATACTAGCAACAGGTACCTTCCAGAGACCAACTGGTGATATGATGGGGATATCACAGGCATCAGCATCCAGGGTACTGCACCAGTTCCTGGATGCCATGTCAGCACATGTCGGTGAGCATGTATATTTCCCCAATTCCCGTGAGGTATTGGCCAGCAATATGCATCTCTTCCAGCAAATAGCAGAATACCCTGAGGTAGTGGGTGCAATAGACTGCACGCATATATGCATCAAAGCACCAGCTGGTGAGTGGGATAGGGCCTACATTAACCGCAAGGGCTTCCCCTCCATCAACTGCCAGGTCATGTGTGATGCCCAGGGCATAATAATGAATGTGTGTGCTGGCTGCCCTGGAAGCTACCATGATTCCCATATCTGGCATCTGACGCAGCTGTACCAGACATTTGCCAGTGGGGACATCCCACATGGTCACTTAGTGGGGGATGCTGGCTATGCACTGGAGCCGTGGCTGATGACACCCATCAGAAATGCACACACACCTGAACAAGAACGCCATAATGAGGCACACGCACAAACACAAAATGTAATCGAGCATGTGTTTGGGCTGCTCAAGTCACGGTTCCGGTGCCTGGACACATCTGGTGGAGCCTTGCAGTACTCACCAACTACATGTACCCAAATTGTCATGGTATGTGCTATGCTACATAATATGATTCTGCGAAAACAGCTGCAGCAGGACCAGCATAGGGCTGGGCCAAACAGCCCCCCACCATTGCCAAGCCAATCACAGGCAGAGCGTGACTCGGAGGAGGAACAACCTGAGCCTGCCCCAGTAGGCAGAAGGAGGCGTGCCCAGTATGCCTTGGCCTTGGCAAAGCGGCAATGCATAGCACATACACTGGCTCAGTAGGAACCCTGGAAATGATACCTCTCTCTGACTCACACATATAGTAAAAGGGATGCCTAAGTTGACACAACCTGCTTTCAAACATGTACAGGGAGTGTAGTATGTGCATCCAACATAGACAGCCCTGCAGCACCACCTGAGGCATGATTGCCATGTGTTAAGCAATGTAACACCATGTAGTATATGCAAACTTGATGACCCTGACTAACATCCTACCCTCACCAAGCATGATGCCACAATATGAAGACAAGATGATCAATTACAATAATTGGCTTAAGTATTGCTGTTAGTCAAAGGGGATCCAATGCGTGCCAGCCTGGGATGACATGCTGAGCAAGACATGATGCTCCACCTGCTAGGGATGGCATGCACCTATCAGTCCTGGCCTTTTGGATACTGGCAAAGGCTGTTGTCAACCCCACCATGCCTTGAATAGGTAAGGCTCAAAACACAAACCCACCTCCATAGGTATCACAAGGGATAAGAACCTAGACGTAATGCTACCCAATGCCAGAAGTCTAAACTGCAAGATGCATGCAGTCTAAACTCCCATGGAGAATGTTGATATCTGTTCTGTAACAGAAAACTGGGTCAAGGCTCACAAGAGCACCCTAACACTACCAGGTTACACCTCATACCATGCTTTACAGCCCCAAAACATGGAACAAACTACAAAAGGAGGGTGACTAGCAATAATTGTCAAGGATAACCACACCCCCATGTTGGTACCACAACAAGAAGCAGCATGGACTATCCATGGTCAAGTAACAGTGGCTAAAACTGCCTCCCAGTTTGTAGCCTGCTACAGACTACCCTCCTAATGCCAGGAACTGCACTTGGCCTACGTTGGAACACATGAAATATCAAGCTCTCCAAACAACATTATATTGGGTGACTGAAAATACTCAAACATAGACTGGGAGCATTATTCCAGCTCCAACACCCTAGGCCAAAGGTTCCTAGAATCCATAAACCAAAATGCTCAGGAACAACGTACCACTCCCACAAGAGGGGTAAGCATACTGGATGTGATAATCAGCAACATGGGTACTCTATGGCCAGATGAGAAGTGTATCCCTCACTGGTAAGATCAGACCATAGAGTAATCACACTGGATATTCACATCCTGACCACAGTCCCTGGCCAGAAAACCACAGTGAAAAACATGTGTAAAGGAAATGTTGCACTCCTCCAAACTGATGTGGAATCCATTAAAGGCCCTGTGCCTGTGGAAAATATGGGCCACACCTCAGAACCCTTTATAAATGCATTCTATGAACACTTTCAGGAATGCATGGATTATGCAATCCCAAATAAAACCAAGGCCCAATTCCATACACGCAGGCATCTGGCATGGTGGACCCCAGCCATTACCAAACCATGCAAGAGAATGAGGAAGCTACTACATGATAGAGCAAACCCAAAAGGGAAGTAATCTCTGATCAGTATTATGGCAATAAAATATGGCCACTCATAAAATCCACTAAGGCCAGCTACAACAAGTTGAATCTGTGAATCTTGGGCAATGTTACACCTGCCCCATGTACACAGACAACCCCCCCCCCAAGAAATACAAATATATGTGAGAGATGCAACCATTTATCCAAACTGGAGGCTGAGCTCTCTCAACTCAGTACTGTCAAAACTAGTCAGGAGGAGAAGGTAACCACACACACCACAAACCCAGTCTCACATAGACCTATCACAACTGCAAACCAAAGACATAAACACACAAAAACATTCCTGGAGGCTCTAATTAAAAATCCACCAAATCAACAGAGGCCTCCAAAGCAGACACCCAAGCAACCACTACCTCCAAACATAGCACATGCAACACATAGTACACAAAGTCGGTGTGCCAAACAGTCACAGCCCGTAAGGACAAACAACATGCCTGATACACTTGTAATAGGTGACTCCATAGTCAGACACACTGATGTCCCGCTCACCAGACTGAACAAGGAAAAGGGTACAGTAAGCTGCCTGTAGGCTGCTACAATCCACCACATAACACAAGCATGCAGGTCACTCCAAAGCAAGTACAAATATGACTCAGTCATTGTCCATGCTGGTGTGAATGACCTGAGATGTACCTCCCTGGACTACATGAAAAGAGACATAGAGGAGCTCTCCGATTATGTAGGCCAGGCCGGTATGACTCTGACCCTGAGCAGCATCCTACCCTCACCAAGAATGATGCCACAGTACAAACACAGAATGATCAGCTTTAACAATTGGCTCAATTACTGGTGTCATTCCAAGGGGATCCAATGTCTGTCTGCTTGGGATGTCATGCTTGACAAGCCACGCTGCTTTGCCAGGGATGGCTTGCACCTGTCAACCCTGGGCATCTGGATATTGGCTAAGGCTCTTGCCACCTCCATAGTGCCTTTTGTAGGCAAGGCTGAAAAGACAAACCCACCTCCCTAGAAAACATAAGTGGAAAAAAACATAATGGTAATGCTGCTCAATGCCAGAAGTCTAAACCTCAAGATGCACGCTCTCGAGGCCCTCCCAGTATGGAGAACATCGATGTCTGTGCAGTGATGGAAACCTGCATCAAGGCTCCTGAGAGCACCCCAGCACTACCAGGTTATACCTCATATCATGCTTTTTGGCCCCAAAACCTGGACCAAACCACAAAAGGAGGGGGGAGTATCCATATTCAGCAAAGATACCCACACGTCCAGGTTACTGACAATGCACGAAGCATCGGAGACCATCCATGTGCAACTAACCATAGGCAAAACTGCTGTACAGTTTGTAGCATGCTACAGACCACCCTCTCAAACCCAGGAACCCCACTCAGCCTTCCTGAAGACACTGGAGAGTATGAATGTCTCTCCAAATACCAAACAAGGTACTCACAAATTACCACATAGGTGGTAATCCATTACGTATGGAAGAAGTAATCAGGGACCTAGGGACACAAGTGGACAGTAACCTCTCATGTGACACTCACATTGCCAATGTGGCTAGGAAGACCTTCTATATTGGCCACCTTATCATGAAAGGATTCACATCTACATCAAGAGAGGTCATTGTGCCCCTATACTCTTCTCTTATCAGGCCCATAATTGAGTACAATGCCCCATTTGGGATGTACCTTACCCGACACCTGCAGCAGTTAGAAAGACCTCAAAAGTACCTCACCAAGAGGATAAAGGGTCTCAAACATTTGTCATATGCTGCCTGGCTGAAGACACCCCAGCTGTATGCAGTCACATACTGCCTACTCAGAGGCGATGTATGCCCGATGTACAAGGCCATGTCCAATACAGAATTAATGGACATGCTCCACCTCAGAAAATCCAAATCCATCAGAGCCACGAGAGCAAGAGATGTCAACCTCAACACATAAATAAATAGGATGTGCTGGAGGGACAGATTCATAACCCAGAGGCTCCCTACACTCTGGAACAGAATCCCACTCCATGTTAGGCAGAGCCCCTCACTGACTCTCTTCAACAGGAATCTTGCCAAGTGGATGGGAGATCGTAGATTTACACTGGGGTCTTCACTGTGTCACGTCTAGACAGAGGCACAGTAAAGTAAACCCTAAATGGGCATAATATTCACATAGCAAGGGGTGGCGAAAGCCACACACACTCTGGCTAGGCTTATAAATGCCCTAGGGCAGATAGCCTAGTATGAACCTATGAACCTATGAAGATACAAATTGTACAGGACACTAAGGATAATCACAAGGCTTTCTTAACTGATGGTAGGAACCTTGTTGGGAATTCACAGATATGCTCTGAATTACCAAATATTACAAACAATACACCAAACCCACACACATTGCCAACATCCAACCTGACAGGTTCAGTGCAAACTCCCCCTCCCCCCAAAATGCCAAATATCTATCCCAGCAGAGTGCTGGCCCCCTGACATTGCAGATGCTGAGGTAACAGCCAGCATCTTCAAAGCAAAACACACAGCATCAATGGTACGAGATGGTGTCCTGGGCTGTGTCCAACATGAACTCCAAGAAGAATGGAACGCCAAATAACACTACTGCTCAATTTCAGCCTTACCACAGGATATGTACCCAAAGAGCAGTGTACAGCAACAGTGGTCCCTCTCCACAAAGGTGGTGCCTGAATGGATACTGCAAACTATCACCCCAGAATCCTGACAAGCTTGGTCTGCAAAGCTATGGAAAGGATCATCATGGACCTCAGAAATAAAGATATTGGGGACCTACAGACACTGGACCCTACCCAGTGTGGCTTTCTTAAGGGCAGATCCTGCCCCTTAAACATGTTTGACTCATTTGAAACAGTCATCAAGGCCATTGATGAGGGAATGTGGTCCACACAGCCTATCTGGACCTTGCAAAAGCCTTCCATACAATACCCCACGTGTTCATTATAGATAAGCTCACCAGCTTAAATATAAACCCCTATGTCAGTAGATGGGTTGCAAACCAGCCCAAGGACAGAACTGACATGGTCAGAAATGCTGCAGCCATGTCAGACTACAAACCAGCTACAACTGGCATCCCACAAGGCTCGGTCCTGGGACCTCCCTTGTTTGGTATATATTTCCCATAGGTACAGGCCAACATGGAAGGACTGTGTCTGAACAAGTTTGCAGAGGACTACAAACTGGGCACCATATCTGACCCTCCAGCTGACACAAGCATCCTACAAAAGGGCCACATAGAAACAGACAACTGGTGCCAGAGCCATGTCATCAAGCTAATTGCAGAAAAGTGTATAGTCATCCCTGTGGATAAACAGTAAGTGCCCACCAATTACCACATAGGTGTTAACCCATTAAGTACTTTAGAAGTAATAAGAGACCTGGGGACACAAGTTGATAGATATCTTGCATTTGACAACCATGTGGCTGTAGTGGTTACAGAAACATACCATATACCCACCTAATCATGAAGGTAGTCAGATCTAGATCAGGGAGGTCATCGTGCCTCTTCAGTCATCCTTCATCAGCCTCACAATTGAGTACAATGGCCCCTGTGGGATGTACCTCAGCAGACACCTCCATCAACTGGAAAGACCCCAAAAGTACCTCACCAGGAGGATCAAAGAGCTCGAACAGATGCCATGTGTTGCCTGATTAAACAAACTGCAGCTCCACACAGTGCCATACTGCCTGCCCAGAGGCAATCTGTGCCTGATGTATAAAGCCATGTCCAAGCTGGAATCAATGAACATGCTGCACCTTGTACAATCTGAATGCCAGTGAGCTATGCACATGAGAGACCTGAACCCCAGCACTGACATACATAGGACATGCTGTAGTGATTGATCCATAACCCAGAAGCTCCCTCCACTCTTGAGTAAACTCCCAGTACAGGTTAGCCAGAGAGTCCCTCATTGACTCTCCTCAAGAGGAATCTTGATGAGTGGATGGGAGATGGTAGGTTTACCCTGGGTATCACTGTTATGTCACGGGTAGACAGAGGCACAGTATACTAACCTTGAAATATGTCATGGCAAAATCCAGTTACAATGTGTGTTGAAGGACAAACACACTCTCTGACTAGCAGTAGAAATGGCCTAGGGCACATCGCTAGTGTTTGTCAATGTCCACCCAAGTTGCGGAATACACTACCAATGTTGGACAAGCCTGGTTTAAGTAGTCCATATCTGAACAAAATGCAACATGGTCATATGTGCACAACTGGCCCTTAACCAGTCTGGTGTGCTCACTATGAATATTTAAAGCAGTGATAGGACTGAAACCCAGGATACTGTCCACCACAGTGAAAGTACTGAACCAGTACACTATACGATATTACAGTGTTTGGTCAGTATGAAAGGATGTTGACAACTGTATGCAAACTATCCCATGGAAACCCTGCAGGCACAGTATAATCCCTGTTGGGTTCAGACACAAAGCAGTTGGGCAGTAAGTACACAACATGACTCCCAACACACAACTATAAATGTGAAATATTGTTGAAGTTCACACACAACCACAAATGTGGTGGACTGCAGATTTCAACATATGGAAAGCTCACACTGGGCATGCTCGCACACTTTGATAAATGAGACATATGTCAGGCAACAAGCCATGGAAAGCCTGAACTGGGCATGCTCACACACTTAGGCCATGTCTCAGTTTAGCAGTTGGCCACACATATCTGGTATTTGTATGTGTTAATCCAGGAACCAACCACAATACAGCAATCTGCCCAGTGCACACAGTTAAATGACTACAGAGACATAAGTTAAATAGTGGATCCCTCTCATATTCAAACATCTTCCACAGATACACAAGTTGTTCATAGAAACAGGGAAAGCTATGGCAATAAAGACCTGCAAACAGTTTATCAGCAACAAATATTGTGCATCTGAAAATTAAACATATGGGTGTAGAGGTCAATACTAGGCTGTTTGCCCTAGGGAATACAAGCTTAGCCAGAGTGTGCTTGGCGTCTGCCTCCCCAGTACAGTAGGCTACTGTGCCTCTGTAAAGTAGGTCACAGAAGGCACCGTTTAAGGCTAGTGTGCTGTGCCTCCGTCAAGCAGGGACACAGTGGAGATCCCAGGGGTTGAATTTGCAATGTCACATCCATGTGGCTGGTGTTTGCTGGAAGAGGGTTGGTGAGGACTTATAACAGTAATTGGGCATCAATTACAGACTGAGGGGAGCCTTATCTGCAGTGTCTGGACAATTTCACTGTCAACACTTTGACGTGATGAGTTTGAGGGATTGAAGTGTCGTGCCAATACTGTTCAGAGACATCCTCCCTCTGTGGGATATTGCTCTGTAATGTATTAGCTCCCTCCTTCTGTTGTACAGCTTATATATGGCTGGTGTACACCAGACAGGTCTCCTGTTGTGGAGGAGTCTTGGGTTTATTTGGGATAGCATGATCAATGCAAACCTTCCAGATGCTCATAGAATGCAATTGTCAAGGATTATGCAGAGTGGCCTGTATAATCCCCAGCATGGGTCCTTTGCAGTCTTCCACCCCAGTCTTCACAAGTGCAAAGTCTGCTTTTGATAAATACTTTGTTTGCAGTGACTTCCTTGCCTGGGTTGGGGATGGGATATGGATGTCCAGGGAAAGTTGGGTATGGTCAGATATTAACAATGGTGGTCTACCTCTGGTGTGGAACATAGAGTCCCCATGTTGCAGATGGTCAGGTCCAATATGTATTCCCCCTTGTGGCTGTGGTGAGTGGTCCTGCCATAGCACATGGATTCACAAATTGTAGTGGCTGTAGGGTGATGTTGTTGAGGCCTGAGTAGTTCCCCACACAATATACCTGTACCTGACGTTAACCACTGTAATGGTGTATGTGAACACCTTCATATCCTACACTGTTCCCAGGGAAGCAAAGTGTGTGTCCTGGATATGGGAGGGGTGGTCTGAACTGGTTGTGTTGTGTGTTACAGGTCCTGTGGTCATGAAGCATGGTATAAAACATAACCTGGCAGTGCTGATGTGCATATCTGACCCTGAAGTAGGCGGCTGTTAATGCATATATATGCTATCCCCCTAACTGACAGATAGTAATAGATGTACATACTTCTTTATAAATAATGATGTCAGCACCCTATAAATACTGCAGGAGAAGAACAGATACCCAGTAATTCCAATCGCGTGCTCCGCTAATGCATCTCTCTCAAGTGTCATAATATAGTTAGGTAGGGGTTAGAATCCTGCAAAGCTGAGTGTGTGTCTTTGGGTGAGGGGGATTAGCGTGTGTGCAATTCTGTGTGAAAGAAATGTCCCTTTTGGCAACTAGAAGAACACACTACATGATGCACATTCCTCTTTCTAAACACTGATGATGTCAGCACCCTATAAGTATAGCAGGAGAAAGGCAACCTCCCAGTAATGCAAATAGCGCGCTCTGCTAATGCGTCTCTCTCAAGTGTCATAACATAGTTAGGTAGGGGTTTGAATCCTGCAAATGCTCAGTGTGTGTGTTTGGGTGAGGGGGTTAGTGTGTGTGCAATTCTGTGTGAAAGAAATGTCCCTTTTGACAACTAGAAGAACACACTACATGATGCACATTCCTCTTTCTAAACAATGATGATGTCAGCACCCTATAAGTATAGCAGGAGAAGGAAAATATTCCTATAATGCGAATAGCGCACTCCACTAATGCGTCTCTCTCAAGTGTCATGACATAGTTAAGTAGGGGTTTAAATCCTGCAAATGCTCAGTGTTTGGGTGAAGGGGGTTAGTGTGTGTGCAATTCTGTGTGAAAGAAATGTCCATTTTGGCAACTAGAAGAACACACTACATGATGCACATTCCTCTTTCTAAACACTGATGATGTCAGCACCCTATAAGTATAGCAGGAAAAGAAAACCTCCCAGTAATGCAAATAGCGCACTCTGCTAATGTGTCTCTCTCAAGTGTCATAACATAGTTAGGTAGGGGTTTGAATCCTACAATTGCCATGTGTGCTTTGTCACACAGTTTGTCCATGTGTGTGGGGTGTTGCTCTTAATATTGTATGACATAGATTATATCAGTAATGTCAATGCACACATGAGGTATGTGTGTGCCACATAGACATATGTACCTGTGACCTTAAATAGTTCCCATGTCTGAAGCCTGCCTCATGTGAATACATGGAATTTGCATTACACAACTTTATGACTGTGGTTTTCTGTGCAGGGGCTGCATTTGGTATGTGAATATACAGTGAGAGTAGTCTATGGTGTCATCTTACCAGCGAGGGATACACTTCTGGTCTGGAGCATATAGTCCACATGTTGGTGATGATCAGGTGCAGCATGTTTTCCCCTCTTGTGGGAGTGGTAACAAGTTGTTCCATAGCAATTGAGTGTATGGATTCTAGGAACCTTACACCTAGGGTGTTGGAGCTACAGTAATGCTCCCAGTCTATGTGTGGGTAAATGAAGCTGCCCAATATATTGTTGTTTGGAGACACCTGCAGATATTCATGTATTCTTAAGTAGGCCAAGTGGGTTACCTGGGTTTAGGAGGGTGGTCCGTAGCAGGCTATGAACTGGAAGTCAGTTTAACCCACTGTTAGTTGCATGTGGATAGTCTGTGATGCGTCACACTGTGGCAACAACCTGGGGTGTGGGTATAGGTTCATAGGTTCATACTAGGCTATCAGCCCTAGGGCATTTATAAGCCAAGCCAGAGTGTGTTTGGCTTTTGCCACCCATTTTAGATTAATGTTGCTATGCCCTTTTCTGAGGTTAGTATACTGTGCCTCTGTCTAACATTGACACAGAAGTGATACCCGGGGTACACCTACAATCCCCATCCACTCATCATGATTCCTCTTGAAGAGAGTCAATGAGGGACTCTGCCTAACCTGGACTGGGATTTTATTCCAGAGTGAAGGGAGCCTCTGGGTTATGAATCTGTCCCTCCAGCATGTCCTATTGATGTCAGTGCTGAGGTTCAAGTCTCTCGAGCGCAAAGCTCGATGGGAGTTTGATTTTCTGAGGTGCAGCATGTCCATTACTTCCGGGTTGGACATGGCATTATACGTCTGGCACAGATCGCCTCTGAGCAGGCGGTATGCCACTGAGTATGGAGTTATGTTAACCGGGCAGCATATGGCATCTGTTTGAGCCCTTTGATCCTCTTGGTGAGGTACTTTTGTGGTCTTTCCAGTTGCTGCAGGTGTCTGGTAAGGTAAATCCCAAAAGGGGCATTGTACTCAATTATGGTCCTGATGAGGGATGAGTAAAGAGGCACGATGACCTCCCCTGATCTAGATGTGAATCCTGTCATGATTAGGTGGGCTATATAAAATGTTTTTCTAACCACTTTGGCCACGTGGTCATCAAATGAGAGATTGCTATCAACTTTGGTCCCCATGTCCCTAATTACTTCTTCCGTATGTAATGGATTACCACCTATGTGGTCATTTGTGGCCACTTTGTTTTTGCCAAAGGGGATGACTATACACTTTGTGGCATTTAGCTTGAGGCCATGGCTCTGGCACCAGTTGTCTGTTTCTATGAGGCCCTTTTGGAGGATGGTTGTGTCGGCTGGAGAGTCAATTATAGTGCCCAGTTTGCAGTCATCCACGAACTTGGTCAGCCACAGTCCTTCCGTGTTGGCCTGTACCTCCGAGACATATATACCGAACAGGAGAGGTCCCAGGACTGAGCCTTGTGGGACACCACTTGTAACTGGTTTGGAGTCTGACATGGCTCCAGCAATTCTAACCATGTGGGTTCTGTCCTTGAGCCAGTTTGCAACCTATCTAGTGACATAGGGGTGTATATTTAAGCTGGTGAGCTTATCTATAATGCCCGAGTGGGGTATTGTATCGCAGGCTTTTGCGAGGTCCAGGTAGGCTGTGTGGACCACCTTCCCCTTGTCAATGGCCTTGGTGACTGTTTCAAAGAAATCAACCAGGTGTAAGAGGCAGGATCTGCCCTTAAAGTCACACTGGGTAGGATCCAGTGTCTGTAGGTCCCCAATATCTTTATGTATGAGGTCCATGATGATCCTTTCCATAGCTTTGCAGACCAAGCTAGTCAGGCTTATGGGGCGATAGTTTCCAGGATCCGTTGAGGCACCACCTTTGTGGAGAGGGACCACTGTTGCTGTATGCCACTCTTTGGGTACATAACCTGTGGTAAGGCTGAGATTGAACAGTAGTTTTATGTTTGGGTTTAGCTCATCTTGGAGTTCATGTAGGATGCAGCCTGGGACACCATCTGGTCCCATTGATGCTGTGTTATTTGCTTTGGAGAGGGCGGCTCTTACCTGAGCATCTGAGATGTCAGGGGGGCAGCACTCTGCTGGGATAGATATTTGCCCTTCTGGTGGGGAGGGGGGGAGAAGTTTGCACTGAACCTGTCAGCTAGGATGTTGGCAATGTCTGTGGGTTCGGTGTAGTCTTTTGTCATTTTGGACTAATTCTGAGCATATCTGGGAATTCCCACCCAGGTTCCTAACATAACTAAAGAAAGCCTTGTGATTATCCTTAGTGTCCTGTGCATTTCATCTCTCAAAGCTGTCCTTAGACGATTTTATGAGTGCCCATAGTATTTTGCTAACACTGAACAGAGATGCCTCCCCTTTTTGGGGCTTTTCTCTATCATGTAGTAGCTTCCTCCTTCTATTGTATAGTTTGGTTATGGCTGTGGTCTACCAGACAGGACGTCTGCCTTTGTAGGATTGGGTCTTGTTTTTATTTGGGATTGCATGATCCATGCATTCCTGAAGGTGTTCATAGAATGCATTTATAAAGGATTCTGTGGTCTGGGCCATATTTTCCACAGGCCCAGGGGCTTTGAAGGATTCCACCTCAGTTTTGAGGGGTGTGAAATTTGCTGTAGAGAAGTTTTACACTGTGGTTTTGTGGGCAGGGGGTGGGGTTGGGATGTGAATATCCAGTGAGATTAGTTTATGGTCTGATCTTACCAGTGAGGGGTACACTTCTGGTCTGGAGCATAGAGTCCCCATGTTGGTGATGAACAGGTCCTGTATGTTTTCCCCTCTTGTGGGAGTGGTAACAAGTTGTTCCATAGCATTTGAGTGTATAAATGCTAGGAACCTTTGAGCTAGGGTGTTGGAGCTAGAGTAATGCTCCCAGTCTATGTTTGGGTAGTTGCAGTCCACCAATATAATGGTGTTTGGAGAGACCTTCATATTTCCAGTGTTCTCAGGAAGGCCAAGTGGGGTTCCTGGGTTTGGGAGGGTGGTGTGTGCCAGGCTATGAACTGGAAGGCAGTTTTACCCACTGTTAGTTGCACATGGATAGTCTCTGATGCTTCGTGCTGTGCCACCAACCTGGAGGTGTGTGTATCTTTGATGAATATTGATACTCCCCTCCTGTTCTGGTTCGGTGCAAGTTTTGGGGCCGACAAGCATGGTATGAGGTATAACCTGGCAGTGCTGGGGTGCTTTTGGGAGCCTTGAACCAGGATTCTGTTACTGCACAGATATTGATGTTCTCCATGCTAAGGACAGTTTCCAGTGCATGCATCTTGAGGTTTACACTGCTGGCGTTGAGTAGCATTACTATTAGTTTCCTATCCCTTGTGATACCTATGGAGGTGGTTTTGTCTTTTGAGCCTTGCCTAAAAAGGCACTATGGGGGTAGCAAGAGCCTTTGCCAATATCCAAAAGCCCATGGGTGACAGGTGCAAGCCGTCCCTAGCAAAGCATCGTGGCTTGTCGAGCATGTCATCCCAGGCTGACAGGCATTGGATCCCCTTAGAATGACACCCCAACTTAAGCCAATTGTTGAAATTGATCATCTTGTCTTCATATTGTGGCATCATTCTTGGTGAGGGTAAGATGCTACTCAAGGTCAGGGTCATACCAGCCTGGGCCACATGCTCAGAGAGCTCCTCTATGTCTCTTATCATGTAGTCCAGGGAGGTACGTCTCAGGTCATTCACACTGGCATGGACACTGACTGAGTCATATTTGTACATGCCTTGGAGTGACCTGTGTGCTTGTGTTATGTGGCGGATCATAGCACCCGACAGGCATCTCACCGTGACCTTCTCCTTGTTCAGCCTGGTGAGCGGGACGTCAGTGTACCTGACGATAGAGGCACCTATTACAAGTGTATCAGGTGTGTTGTTTAGCCTTAAGGGCTGTGACTGTTCAGCACACTGGCTTTGTGAGCTATGTGTTGCATGTGTTCTGTTCTGGGGTAGCAGTTGCTTGTGTGTCTGCTTTGGAGGTGTCTGCTGCTTAGGCAGAATTTTATTTAGAGACTCCGAGTATGTTTTCGTGTGTTTATGTGTTTGGATTGCTGTCGTGGTAGGTCTATGTGAGACTGGAATTGTAGTGACTGTGGTTTCCTTCTCCTCCTGACAGGTTTCGCCAGTACTGAGTTGAGAGAGCTTAGCCTCCAGTTTGGCTATATGGTTGCATCTCTCACATGTGTTGGAATTTGTTGGGAGGAGGAGAGGGTTGTCTGTGTACATGAGGCAGTTGTAACATTGCCTCTAGATTCCCAGATTCACCAGCTGGACCGGAGAGGAGATTGACAACTGACCTTTGGACATGCTAGAATAGTATTGGGAATTCCTTTATAATTAACAACAAAAAGGGCCAATGGGGAACAAGGTACTCAAGGTGAGTTTGTGAGGGTGTAGTGCTTTTAATTTGTTAGTGCTGGCATATATAAATGCTTTAGTGAGCAAGTGCCAGGTAACTCAAATGCAATGTGTTACAGGTAACTTAAATGCAAAAATGACAAACAGTAACTTTCTGTCAAGTGAAACAAGGAAATAAGTACAGTAAGCAATGCAGATGTCACTAGGGATCCACAGAGGCGCTGTAAAGCTGCGTTTCAGGTGGAATTAGTGTTTCAGGGAAATAACAAGCAAACAAGCATACAAACAAAGCTACATTCAGCAGGCCTGGATCTAGTCTATGCTACAGCAAACAAGGTGTACCAATTTCAGTAAGAAACAGTTCAAATATGCAGGCACTATAAGCCTTTAGCCAGAAATTCCCAGCTCAGACGGGCAGAGTCCAGCCTCTCCTCCCACAAGAGTGCAGACCATGAACCTTCGTAATGTAAAATAACTGGCCTGAAGCCCAAGTGCTTAAACCAGAACTAATACACATTTAGAATAACAGACACTGAGCCCTCAATCAGCAGTTCCCAACTTAGTAGGATGTATGCTACCTGTCCTGCCACCACAGTATCCTTGACATTTAATGAGACTCACCCTCCTGTCATAGTTAGTTCTGTGTTTTGGGGCTGTCAAGCATGGTATGAGGTGTAACCTGGTAGTGCTAGGGTGCTCTTGGGAGTCTTGAACCTGTTGTCTATTACTGCACAGATATCAACATTCTCCATGCAGAGTAGAGTTTGGACTGCATGCATCTTGCGGTTTACATGTCCATCATTGAGTATCATTACTTCCATTTTCTTATCCCCTGTGCTACCTATGTAGGTGGCCTTCTGTTTACAGCCTTACCACCAGAATGCAAAGATGTGCAGACATTACACTATGGTAATTAATAGGGGTGTACCAAACAATACAATGACAATCATACTGTTAATGCATCAGGCATGCTGGGATATACCCACAATGATATCATTACACTGTACTGTTGACAACATGATAATATTACTACACTTCTATGTAGTCACCCTGTGCATCAGCACCATGTTAACCTGTTCCTGCATCAATGTTACAGATTGCAGGAGGTGGCACAGTTTCATCATATGCACAGGGTGTGTACTTGGTATGCCTGAGTCTGCCACTGATACAACCAATCGACATGTATGTGTGTGTGTGTGTTAGTGAGGGACAACAGTACAAGATGGGGCAATGTTGATGCAGTGTGTGCATGTATGTGTTAGCCCTAGGTGTTAGCATTATGCATGTGTGTATGCATGCACACAGTTCCACCTCATGGCTGCCATATACGGGTGTTTGTGGACAGCCACAGACTGTACCTGCCAGGTCATACAGATCACTGTCTCTGGCCACGGACACGGTACCTGTGCCTGGCAGGGGTGCTACGGACAGTATCAGGTACTAAGCCAGACTGGGTACTGTCATCAGAAGCAGTTGGTTGATGACTGGAGACATGTCCCTGCTGGGACTGTCCAGAGCCACGTGCACGTGGTCTCCTAGGGCGGTCTGATGACAGCACAGACCCAGCATTGCTGGGGCTGGTACTGGCACTATGGGAGCAACCGCAGGTTTGTTGCATTCCGCGATGACTGCCAGCTGCTGCTGTTGCTGGCATACATCCACGTCAATGCCTCAACCATCCTGCATTGCCCTGGCTCATGGACATGTAGTTGTGGAACAGATCTAATGTGTCCCCAACGTCTGTCAATGACCTCAGTGAAATTACGGATGGCAGCCGCAACGTCACGCATAGTGTCATTCATAGCAGTGCGATGTGCTCTCAGCTCCCTCAGACCCTGTCTGGTGTACCGTTCCATACGTGACTGTGCCTGCATTACAGCCCGGAACATAGCTGAGGTTGAAAGACCTCTGTGGGCACGTCTGACAGGGGCAGTATGACCACGGATGCTCCCACGAGAACCCCTGGACATCTGCCTGTGTGGTACCATGTCAGGACTCTGGCCATGGCTGCTGTGAGGGGATGCATGTGCCACTGATACCACATTACCCTGGTCAATGCCCACTGTATGCTGTCCATCACCTAGGGACATTGGTGACAATGGATGTATTGGCAGGATGACTGTGCGCATTGATGGGGTTGACAGCTGTGTACTGTCGATTGGCTGACCAACAACGGACCCTGGCACACCTCCCTGTGCCATTACACAGGTATCATCATTATCACTATCCCCAGCAGCGGATTCAGGTTCCCTGCTGCACACCACCAGAGCAACACCAGAACCTGTGAGAGGAAGACAGGAAACACAGTTTACAATGTGTACACAATGTTACCACAGATGCACATGGGCACATGCACACATGCACACATGGGCACATGCACACATGGGCACATGCACACATGTGCACATGCACATATGCACACATGGGCACATGCACACATGCACACATGCACACATGGGCACATGCACACATGCACACATGCACACATGCACACATGCACACATGCACACTCCTCAGTACATGAGATACAAACACACAGACACAAACACACCTGCAATCAAACACATAGCAATACTGTTTGAGGGTATTATTACTATTATTATCATTAGTATTAAAGGTATTGTTATTACACACTCACCAGCATGGATTGGCTGCCTTGCTGTTACACCAGAGGGACCTGCACAAATAAGACATTTATTGTCAGTGGGCACAACTGTGCCATTGATACTGTGAGTATGATACAGTTCAGTAGTACAACAGTTGGCTTTCACAGGTCTACTGCTGATATTGAGAATATCACTCTTGCACAATAATTACCAGGATAACAGCTACAAACACAGTACACACCTCACACATGCATAAACTACCAGTGTAGAGAACAGTCAACTATAGATATGGCATGTTACCTGAACACTCCAAGTCCTCATGCTGGGTGGCTCCAGCCTCCATCATTACACATGTGTGTGGATGTTGTTGTTGTTGGGCTGGAGCCACAACACTTAGGAGGAGCCCCTCCAGCCTGGTGAGGGGGGGTGTATAGCCAGCCCACCACCTGTGGCAAGCTGTTGCCTGTGGATATCAGATGCACGCTGATGGACATTTCTAATTAAATCACTGCAGTGATGGCGTACCTGCTCATATGTCCGGTTATGCATGCCTATGTCATTTACCCGACGGACAAGGTCTTGCCACAGTGCAGCCCTCTCCTGCTGGTTCTGGCTGGTGCAGGAAAAGAGTGTGGCAAAATCCCGCACCAGGCTCTGGTGTATCTCCTCTTCCTCTGCAGCAGAGTACGTGGGGTTGTGCTGGTGCACCATCGCCCTGGAAGGAAAAGAAAAATATGTGAGCAAGTGATATGGCACACATAATACTCTACTGTAGTGATATCACTGAACTGCCATATATAGCATCTGTCTGTCTATTGGGGGATACACATGTAAATGACCACATATCAGTGCTCAGCCAACAACTGTGTGACAGTGCCTGGCACACTCCATACAACAAACTAGTATACTCCAGCAGTCGGCACACTGTTTGAGGTCCAATGCACAGCCTCACACTGGGGGTTTGTATCAAGGTAATGTATGGGGAACATTGTCAACCCATGCAATGCATGCAATGCACAGTACAAATTTCACTGGTAATGCACCTAGTCTTTGTTGCCATAACCATACCTACACCGCAGTCACATACAGGGAACCACAGCACAACATATGGCAATGTAGTATGTTTGTATCCCAATACCTGACACATCTTTCTCTGGCCTCACACCAAGGACACACACTACCATGACAGACACAAAGTCATGCTGAGCAATCACACCATTACAGACCTTGCACACAGTCAGTGGCACACTCATTCCACCTCACATAGTTGGTATTGCAATGAGTACATGTGTGTGTGCATTGTGTCATAGGCAGGTAGTATGCTATTGGCCCTGGGCCTACAGCAGCATACTGTTATGCTACCCTGCCCTTGGGACACATGTAATGTGATTGTACTTGCTCCTGTCAAACAGTTACACAGGGTGACTCATATGGCATATTACCTATCTGCATAACATTCAACAGGGGTATGTCTGACATCTACTAATGGGGAGCCTTGCTTCTTAATGCTGGGTGGTTTACTCCAGGGTATGGCTTATTTGTGGGTAGGAACCTGTACCTCCACCATGTGCTCTTTACTGCGGTGCCAAGGATGACAGACATAGGTCATTTAGGCTGGGGATATTGTGAGGTGTTACCATGGTTGTTGGACAACTGTTATGGGTGTGACTTAACTATGTATATCCAGCAGTGGTAACCTCTGTGTAGGTAGTATGAGAGGCACTCTATCTGTGGTTTTGTCAGTCACTCTGCATAGGTAATGTGTTTGAGGGCATTATCACTGTTTGTTAGGTATGACTGTGTCCTTCTCCCTTTCTGTAGTTGTCATGGGAGGTACATACCGTGTAGGACATTGTGAGGTGTAGAGGGGTACAGTGACCTACATTTCCCTAGCTGACACACCATTTCTGCTGACACGTACCATGTACAGGTATTACAAGACTAGTGTGCCACTGTGAATATCAAAGGGGGGCTATTGTACACTTGTTTCCCATGTTCCCTCCTGACACATCCAGTAGTAGGCAGGCAACCACATATGTGGTGGTTAGTGGTGTAAGTGTTTTGGAATGGGGTATGGTACTCCAGTATCCACACTGGTGTTCAGTCCATGCCTTTGTCACCAGGCACCTGTTGCAATACATCTGCACACATGTGCCTCTCTCAGTATATATATATATATATATATATATATATATATATATATATATATATATATATATATATATATATATATATATATATAGAGAGAGAGAGAGAGAGAGAGAGAGAGAGAGATATTCATATACATACATATCTGTAGACATTCATATCTGTCTGTATATGTGTATGTATCTATATATATATCTATATATGTATGTGTCTATTACATATATATGTATATACATATTCTATCTATCTATCTATATATGTCTATCTATTTCTACTTCCCTCTCTATCTATGTATACATATATGCATATTATATATATATAATACATATATAAATATACATACATATACATAATATATATATATATATATATATATATATATATATATATATATATATATATATATATATATATACCTTTTTATTTACACATACGAATACACACACTAACATACTGCTAAACATCCATTACTGTACAACCTACATTGTACGTTGCACTACAACCTACATTGATATGTGCACATAGCAACCTTCACATACATATGTATGTCCAGCCTTCACTAACAGTTGCAGTATGTCCCCTGCCCTATGCACATCTTCATATATATATATATATAGATACAGACTGCTAACACATATGGAGGGTTCACAGTATGTAGACTATTAGATTATTAGTTTACATTACCTTTGTTTGTCACTGCTGTTTGTGATGGCTTGCTGCTTGGTGGCCTGCTGCTGGTTAGCTTGCTGTTTTTTATTGTTTTATTTTTGGTGGCTGTCTCTGTGTCTCTTTTTCTGTTTTCTGTTCTCTCTCTCTCTCTCTCTCTCTCTCTCTCTCTGTCTCTCCCTCCGGATGTTGCAATGAAAGTATTGCATGTGTGGACTGGGAGTACAGGCTGCTTTTGTAGGTATATGCACATGTGCATGTGATGGCCTCTGCACCAATTGTTAGCCAGCATTTACTAATTGCATGCAGCCTGCTGTGTGGTAATTGCAGTTCTCACTGTGATTTCAGGACAGTGCTATAAAATGTTAGGTTAGGTAGGCGTAGCCCTTTCAGATTTTCAAGGTGGGGACCATGCTGGTATGCTGTGGACACTGTTCTGTGAGTGTAAAGGTTGGTATGTCTCTCATATTTCAGGCTGTGTTGTAGGCACTGAAATGCATGTTGTACTGACACCTGACTATTGCTTCCTCCAGTTTATTCTTCTCAGTGTGTATGTTAACTGACACCTAATAATACTAATACTGTTTAAATGGGAGTATGTGCTTTCCTGTGGGACTTGTGGAGTAACTGGTATACAGCAGTGGCTCTTGCAATTTGTTGCTATGGCTTCACTATTTGGCCTTTACATTCACTCCTTGAATGCCTGCTAGGTGTCTTTACTGGAATGTGTTGCTATGGCTTTCCTATTTTCCATTTACATTCACTCCTTGTAATGCTTGCTATATTTCTTTCAGCAGCAATTCCTTATATGTTTGTTGTGGTTTGGTGGTACTGCATGCAGTCTGGTCTGGCCAAGGTGTGGGGCTTGACACCTACAAGGGTATTTTATTTTGCTGCTGAGCAGTAGTGGGGCCTTGTACTTTGTACTAACAGTTATGGATAGCAGGCACATGCAGCACTTGTAAACTGCTATACTGTCCTTATTTTATTAGTTGGCTACATCCTTTGATATTTGTGGGTTGTACACCTACATGTGGGTGTGCTTGTGGAAGCTATTCTACAGCTATTCACAGAGTGTGTGACAGCAGACAGAATGATATGCCTGTGAGTTTGTGACACTTGCAGGCCTCAGATACTCTCAGGTGTATCTTTTATCAGCCTCAGGGAATGGTACATATCAGTGGGATACACCCGTGATATATTTCAGATATTCTGCAGTTGTGACTGTGGGGTATTTTGAGCATATGTATTACTACACCATTTCTGACATGCAAGTAGTGCATACTTTCAGTAATTGACAGTTACCATTACGTGGGATAAAACACCTTTCTGCCTACTGTTAGTACATTTCACAGGTAGTCAGTGGGGCACAGTTAACATTTGTTTTCAAATCAGGGACATCCCTGTAAATCAGTCACAGTTGTGAGGTCTGGCCTCTTACCTATTCAAATATGGCAGTGTTTATCCTGCTCTGATAGTGTGTGTGGTTTGCAAGGTGCTACTGTCACATTATTACCTACTAGCTACCGACTAGCATGGCTGTTTCTCTTCTCACACTAATGTTATACAAATCCACAAGAATTGCCAGTAAAGATACAAGAAAAGCTTTGTGTAATAGCCTTCCTATATTCCCTTTACATTCAGTCCTACTATTTCATGATATATTGCTTTCAGCACAAAGTTCTTGTATATCAGTCATGGCTTAGTGGTAAGTCATGCAGACTAGTGTTTCCAAGGTCCTGGGTTCGAGACTGACAGAGGAATTTTATTTTGCTGCTGAGCAGACTACAGGCCTTGTCATTCAGAGTGACTAAGGCACTTTTAAGCAGTTGTAAGCGGGTTAGCGCTGGTTTGCGTGGAGCGCACGCATGCGCAATGTCAATTAGCTTCGCGCACACACGCTTAGCTAAGCTCACACAAGCGCACACCCGCTTACTACTGCTTAAAAGTGCTTACTCTCGCACACACCCGCGCTAATTTCTTTGAAAGAAAAGAAAATGGGGAGATAGGAAAGTGGTGAAAAAGGGGGCACAAAGAGGGTAGGACAGTAGGAAAACAAGCTCGGGATTTGCAGGAAGGATGTAGGAAAGGCCCATAGCTGCCCATTTCTTTATCAGCAACAGCTGTGCATATGTGTGTAATTTGGTGTGAAATTTGAAACCTTCCACCCTTGAGAGAGGGGTGAGGACAACAAAATATGTTGTACAGCCAATTGTAATTACCAGTTCACATGTCCAGCAGACATGTCTGCAAAATGGGCAGCTATGTATGGGGTGTAATTTTTTTGCGGGAACAGAGTGCCCTTTTTTTTTTTTTCAGGTGAGAGTGGAATGTGAGGTACAGGAAGTAGGTATATTTGGGGAGGTAGGTAGGGGAGGTTAACAGACAAGACAAACAAGACGCATACAGGGGCAGAGTATGACACATGTGGGGGGGGAACACAACTGACGGGGATGGATGTTTGGATATCGCAAGCCCATGAGCCCACAGATGGCAACAGTGGAACTGAGATCCCCACCCATGGGCAGTTGCCACTGTGCCTTCACAGCCCAGGACGGGGCTGTGCTGGGGGCTGTGTAGGATGGGCAGCAGGCACACCCGTGAGTTGCACCACCCGAGCCTCAAGCTGGCGTAGGGGTTCAAGCACAGAATGCCTGATCTCGCTACGCACCACAGACCGGACACTTTGGAGGGTGAGTGGACAGTCTCCTCTGGCCACGCTTGCAGAGGGGGGATGAGCCCCATCCCCTGCAGCGCTTCCACCCAAAGGTGGCACAGGGCCACCGGAGGAGGTTCCGGCCTGGGCACTAGTGCCAGGTGCACTCGCCAGCTGAGGTGGGAGAGGTGGGTCCGCTGGAACCCGCCTTCCCTGTTGTCCTATGTTTAGCAATATTTTATGACATTTTGGGTTAGTAACAAACAATACCATTCAAAATTAGTTGTAACAGCATGCATCAGTATTCCCATTAACCAAACACCCATGAATTCCAAACATTGAACAGCAAGCATAACACATGCATATTTTGAACAACAGTACACAATCCAACAGCATGCAGGGTTGATTGATGGCAACAGGCCATCAGGTTTGGATATGTGAACAGGGCACATGCAGCAACGTGCGTGCAAATATGTTTGAACCAACAGGACAAATGTCCATAGGAATTAATTGTGAATACACATACCCAGTTTGTTGTGGAATGGCATTATTTGTGAATATAGGGTAGGGTGAAGAAATATTTCATTAACAACTTCAACTACCTATACATATGCTGTACATCTCTAGTAGCTGCAGATATATATATATACCCTACAGGTCTTAGTACAGTTTCCTATATGTAACCTTAGGAATGTTGGTGATGGGACTGTTACTGCTACATTAATATACATTGCATTTTTATTCATACACGTTCATATCTGGCTGTGTTCAGGTACAGCATCCTGCTACATTTCATTTATATGGCTCTAGACAACTGTGGATGTTCATTATTTCATACAACCATACTATCTCCATATTGCAAGGGTACAGCAACATATCCAAATTGTGGGACAGACACATTCCAGCTTCAGTACTTTATTTCAAACATTTCACTGTTTGGTTGTGGCTGTCTCATTCATTTCATTATGTACTGACTGCAGTATACTTTATTCAGAAGTTATAACAGCTTTCTTGGTCGATTCATACCTCTTTCTCACACTCTCACTTGTTTTATTTTTACAATTCAAGATGGTACTTTATTCTAGGCATTATTAACATGTCATACTTGGTTACAACAATCCTTTCCAACAGACTCACTTGTTTCATATGGCAGATTTTCAAAGGGGATGTATTTGACAAATGTCTATTGTCTTTAGCTTGTTTACCACTAATTTTCAGGCTGCAGCAGGTTATCTGATATTACAATACAGGTGGGAAATCTCTATTTCAGACTTGTTTAATTTTTATTTCTGGATTACAGGCTGCATCACTTATCTAATCATACAGTACTAGCAGAATCTTTCTTCTAGTGTTATTTGAACTTTATTAATATGTAACTACACTGAACTCTTTTACAAGCTGTCTCACTTATATTGTATAACAATTACAGAAAAATAATTACTAACCTGCCTGGTGGCGCAACCGCTCCAGCCTATCACCATAGGCTCACTGATTCGCAGAACGCACACCTGCAGCTGTAATATAAATGAAGTAATATTGGAACATACATCTCCATAATATCAGCTAGGATAATTCCTTACATACATAATTACATGGATACTTACTCAGTAGTGGGGCGTTGGGCATTTGCCGGGCCTCCTGGATCCAACGGTTCAGTTGGTCCTGCTTTCATCTCTTCAGGTCCGCATGGTGGTGATGGACCTGTTCATCAGTCCTTGGTATGCCTGTGGCACTGGTGAGATCATGTGCCAACCGATTCCACGCCTCTGCCTTGTACGCTCACCACAGAACCTGGCCCTGCATGAGTTGAGCCTCATGATCATGGACTAGGAGCCAAACCATGTATTTGGACTCCTCAACACCCCACCTCTGTGCTCAGAAGTGACTACCCTCTCCTACACCTGCCATCCTGATTGCAAATAGGTTCCACAATCAGTTATGCTGTGTATTCCCGCCTATGGGGCTTATATATGCCGTTTTTCCCGCACTTATCTGTGATTGGTCATTTTGGAATTGTATCAGCTTAAAAAAACCTGCTTTGTCATGCTCCTATTTCCATTCATTACTATATATATGCTAATACTGCAGTTTTCAATACAGCTGTCATGGCTTAGTGGTTCAGTCCTTTGACTATGATGCACAGTATCCTGGCTTCAAGCCTAGGCATTGCTTTTTTTTATTTTACTACTGTCTAGACAGGCTAGGAGGTGTGTCTGTTTAAAGGCAGCTTTGATACAGGTTGCTCAACGTTGCCCGCTGGTAAGCCGGTTGGTGCGCTGCGCAGCTCCCCGCAAATGGGTTAGGCTGGTTAACACATTATTTGGCTATGAGCACGCATATTATGCTGTGAGAAATGTTGCGCAACTACGGGCACACAGTTTCAGCATGCTAAAGTGCTGCTCAACTCTGGGCACTCATATTACACCTGTTAAACCACTGGTCACCTACGGGCAGACATACTCAGCTTGTTAGAGCGCTGCTCAGCTATGGGCACTTATAAAATTTTTTTTTATTGTGTCAGATTTCTTCATAAAAACATGGCCCATTTCATTACATTTTACTTAAATTATAGTTATATATATATATATATATATATATATATATATATATATATATATATATATATATATATACATATATGTCAGGAGATTGTTTCGTGCTTATTTCACTAAAAATAAAAAATGATGTTGTTGGGGCTCGAATCGTGACTACCTCCTCTTTGGCCGACATCTTTACCGCTACGCTATTGCTACTTGGCTTATTTTGCATATTTAGATCTTATATGCTTTTTCAATGACTGCTAACTGTGGCTGAGCGAATGGTACACCCGCGCCCGCGCAAACGAGCGCAATTACGGGCAAACATGTTTGAAATTATAAAAAAAAAAAAAATTAAACTGTTCATTTTTACGTTTTACATTTCAGTTGGGTTTATAGTCTGTGGGGGCATGTGTGGTGTTGTGTTTCTTGACATTTCCGCGGACTCGCTCTTGGGAGTTTCCTTTCGGGACTGTGATTCTTCTGGAGGCGTGTTCCTTTGCAGGACTCGCCGTGCGGACACGTCCCCTACTTTGCTACATGGACGGTGTTAGCCTAGGATGTGATTCACCATGCCCTCATGAATATGCATGGCATGCTGACATCACCCCGTTTAACTGCAGCCTCCGTGTAAGACTTGCTAACTCTTACACGGAAGCTTCGTGAATCCTGCCCTATGTCTTTCTTGAAATAATAATATAAAAAAGAAGTTTGAATTTCTTTCCTTACTTGATATTTTTGTTCAGACCACCTTTTTGTTAGAAGATGGGTAAACAACTCTGAAATGTACCTTAGAGTATATAGATCCCTAACTATTCTGGGGGATTAGTGGTCCTCAGACCTCCAGCTTAATTCAGCAATTTCCTACAATCTTATTTCAGTACAGCCCCCCCCCCAAAAAAAAAACTAACGAATAAGGCATTATTTCTTTAAATTTCTCTAAATTACATTTTGTGGAACATTTTAACTAATACCCTTCCATCTTCACAAAGGATCAAAGTAAAACTGAAATAATTTCAGTCGGATGGGATTAATGTAGTTAAGTGAGTCACTAACTTCAAAACATTACTTCTGAAATACAGAGGCTCACCAAAGTAATTGCTACTAAACTATTTTATTAACATACTCAAATCTTCAGCATACAGTATAATATCCATGTCTTGGTAAAGTATTACTACAAACTTTTTTTGACATTACAAGCATCACATTAAAATTATTTGCACCTGTTCTTCTTAATGAGCTGTTTTGTCATCTCTGTCTCTCTCCTTCTATGTGCATCATTATAAACTCATCTGCAAATTGCTGCTTACATTATTATGAGGTGAGAAGAATAAAATAGCATAGATGTATTCGTAAACGTATTGCCCATGTTTCAGCTGTAATGTCAGACACTTCATTTACACGATGAACTATATATATCAACTCAGAACCAGAAGAAACTCCTCACACTCCACTTCTTCAGCCACAAATAACTCAGAAAGTAAAACCACTGCACGAAGTTCAAAATGATCATAATTTTGTTAAATACAATTGAAATAGACTTAGCACTTTCACCCAGCATCATGAGTTAAATTCAAACACTAAAATGACTTGTATACTAAGTACATGCATAATTTCCTGTCTATTCTGCTTTAAAAACAATTTTTCTTAAAAAAAAAAAAACCTTAGCATTCCACATAACATAATGTGTAAAACTTTTCTTATAAAACATAAAACATTTGGGAATTTATCAGCCAGGATACAAATGCAAAAATTGTGATGGTAAAAAAATATATATATTTTAAATATTTTTTGCTCTACATTTCAAAATGCATGCTATTGAGATGTCATTAATCCCCAGTTTATTCTTGGCATTCAAACGTAATTGCCATTCTCTTTCTTTTACCTGTAAATCTAAATCCAGGTTACCATCCCTTCCTTTGGTGAATACTCTACCCAACACAAAAAATATAAACTTTTTGTAGTTAATGCTTCCATTACTGTGCATATACAGGGCACTACTCAGCTTTTGTTTCTTAATGTCTCTGTTATGCTCTGCTATCCTCTCTCTCAAATGTCTTGCAGTCTTGCCCACATAAAAGGCTAAGCATGAGACACACATAGCCACATAAACCACAAATTTTGTGTTACAGTTACATACACCAGGGCATTGTAAATTTCTGTCAGATGTTATAATTTCTACATAGGGACCATCATTAATAAACCTACATGATCTGCATGCACCACATTTGTGCATTTTTGATCTATATGCTGCTCTCACTCTTTATTTCTCTCCAACATTTCTTTTATATTTGCTCCTCTACTACATACTGGGCCGGATTCACAAAGGCTTGCACTGAGTCTAAGAGTAGAGTAAGACTCCATGCAGCCACCATGTCCGACGAGCGATCCAGGAACAGCCTGTAGGGGCGTGTAAGAGAGCTCCTAAAACGGCTCTTACACGGACAGGGCTGGGATATGCAAATTACCTCAATTGCAGGAGAAAGGCATGCAAATGAGGTAGATTTGTGATTCAGGAAACCCAAAACTTTGGTGTTATCCATGGCATACACCTTCCATTTCTTGCCTTTCCCTAGCCTACCTGTTGACACACCTCTTTCCATGATGTGTGAATGACAGCTGACACATGCCATTCCCTTACATTGTACATTAACAATTTCAATAAAATCCACATTTGTGTGTTTTAATTTTTAGTATTCTGGGTTTTAGAGTGCAGCCCGTTTGCGCGGCACTGCGCTACACTTAAACATCGGAAATCGACTAAAAAAAATAAAATATTTTTATTTTCATATTGCATCAGGAAACATTTCACATGGCTGTATATTTGGCCATTGGCATGCTTCCTGCACTGGATGCAACCTTTATTTGGAGCTGTCACGGCTCTGTTTTGCTATTTGCAGAACGGTACTCAGTTGTCATCTGAGTACATGTCTGCAAATAACACTCCATGCAGCCACCATGTCCGACGAGCGATCCAGGAACAGCCTGTAGGGGCGTATAAGAGAGCTCCTAAAACGGCTCTTACACGGGCAGGGCTGGGACATGCAAATCACCTCAATTGCAGGCGAAAGGCATGCAAATGAGGTAGATTTGCAATTCAGGAAACCCGAACCTGTCCGAGTAAGAGCAGTGTTATTTGCAGACATGTACTCAGATGACAACTGAGTACCGTTCTGCAAATAGCAAAACGGAGCCGTGACAGCTCCAAATAAAGGTTGCATCCAGTGCAGGAAGCATGCCAATGGCCAAATATACAGCCATGTGAAATGTTTCCTGATGCAATATGAAAATAAAAATATTTTATTTTTTTTTAGTCGATTTCCGATGTTTAAGTGTAGCGCAGTGCCGCGCAAACGGGCTGCACTCTAAAACCCAGAATGCTAAAAATTAAAACACACAAATGTGGATTTTATTGAAATTGTTAATGTACAATGTAAGGGAATGGCAGACTGAAGACAACATGGCCACCGAGTAGAGGTTGCTAAGGGGGGAAGCTCAGTCTAAGACTTGTAACCAGGCATTAGTAGGCAATCCTATGTAAATGAGTGTTAGGATAGTGAATCGCAAGGTTACATAGCAAATGAGCACAGTCAGTGGAGTGTAGGAGTAGGATATGGGGAGTAACAGAGTAGAAGATAGGTGACATCACGAGGGGGGTATGTATGAAAGAAGTGAAGCTCATTGGAGCAGAGTGGCATGTGTCAGCTGTCATTCACACATCATGGAAAGAGGTGTGTCAACAGGTAGGCTAGGGAAAGGCAAGAAATGGAAGGTGTATGCCATGGATAACACCAAAGTTTCTTGCTGAGTGGGTATGCACGCGTGTGCGCATGTGTAAACCGGAGTAAAACAGAGTGCGTGCGTGTAAGCGTGAGTGCATGTGTTTAAGCCGGAGTAAGCATGTATAAGGCTGTTTAAAGAGTTGTAAGCGCGTTTGCGCTGGTGTGTGCACATTTTAACTCGAATAAGCAAGATTTAGTCCGTGTAAGCATGTGTGCGTGCGTTAGCTGCTGTGCGTGTGTTTGCGCTTGTGTGCGTGGCACTCCGCCCCCCTGAGGAAACAGAAAGGAACAAGGAAGCACAACAAATAGTAGGAAGCTACCAGGGAGTACTAGCAGAGCTAGCAGGTGAAAACAATCAGAATCAGGCAATTACACAGGCAGTACACTAGCCCAGCCCAGCCTAGCATTTAAAACACTACAAACAACAGTCCAGTATGTTTCTCACAACAGACACTGCAGTAAGCTAATAGAAGGGAAAACTGAAAAAGCTTTACTGAGACAAAGAAATGTTAGGGGCTGCCACTGCTGTTATAAGGCGACATATGCAACATGCTGAGGGTGGTGACAATGGAAATGCTGCTGGACAACCCACAGTGAGGAGACGGAGAAGAGTGTACAGGCCCAGGGTAACCTACCAGGGGCTACATGAGCTGGAGATAGTGGAGTGCTATAGAGTGGACAGAGACCTCCTGCAGCAAATTGTTGAGCTGTGCAGGCCACACCTCACACACAGAACCAACAGAGGGGAACCCATCCCAGTGGAAACCAAGGTATGTGTTGGCCTAAGAATATTAGCAACAGGTACCTTCCAGAGACCAACTGGTGATATGATAGGGATATCACAGGCATCAGCATCCAGGGTACTACACCAGTTCCTGGATGCCATGTCAGCACATGTCGGTGATCATGTATATTTCCCCAATTCCCGTGAGGTATTGGCCAGCAATATGTGTCTCTTCCAGCAAATAGCGGAATATCCTGAGGTAGTGGGTGCAATAGACTGCACGCACATATGCATCAAAGCACCAGCCAGTGAGCGGGGTAGGGTCTACTTCAACAGCAAGGGCTTCCCCTCCATCAACTGCCAGGTCGTGTGTGATGCCCAGGGCATAATACTGAATGTGTGTGCAGGCTGCCCTGGAAGCTACCATGATTCCCATATCTGGCATCTGACGCAGCTATACCAGACATTTGCCAATGGAGACATCCCACATGGTCACCTAGTGGGGGATGCTGGCTATGCACTGGAGCTGTGGCTGATGACACCCATCAGAAACACACACACACCTGAACAGGAATGCCATAATGAGGCACATGCACAAACACATAATGTAATAGAGCGTGTGTTTGGGCTGCGCAAGTCACGGTTCCAGTGCCTGGACACATCTGGTGGAGCCTTGCAGTACTCACCAACTACATGTACCCAAATTGTCATGGTATGTGTATGCTACATAATATGATCCTGCAAAAACAGCTGCAGCAGGACCAGCATAGGCCTGGGCCAAACAGCCCCCCACCATTGCCAAGGCCATCACAGGCAGAGCATGACTCAGAGGAGGAACAACCTGAGCCTGCCCCAGTAGGCAGAAGGAGGCGTGCCCAGTATGCTTTGGCCTTGGTAAAGAGGCAACGCATAGCACATACACTGGCTCAGTAGGAACTCTGGAAATGATACCTCTCTCCAACTTGCACATATAGTAAAAGGGATGCCTAAGTTGACACTACCTGCTTTCAAACATGTACAGGGAGTGTAGTATGTGCATCTGATATAGGCATCCCTGCAGCACCACCTAAGGCATGATTGCCAATTGTTAAGCAATATAAAGCCGTGCTAAACAGCATTTACCACCATGTAGTATATGCAAACAAAATCGCACACACCAACTAGCACAACTGTGGTCAATGTTCAGTAATATTGGGCAATGTCCAGCAATGTTGGTGAATATTGAGCAATGTCGGACAAGCCTGGTCTAAGTAGGGCATAGCTGAACAAAAGCCAACATGCTCATATTTGCTTAACTGGCCCTTAAGCAGTCTGGTCTGCTGAGTATGAAAATATAAAGCAGTGATGGGCCTCAAACCCAGGACACTGTACACTACAGCCAAAGTACTGGATCACTAAACCATGACAGTATTGCAGTGGTCAGTTGGTATGAAGGAATGTTGATAAGTCTATGCAAAGTATTTCATGGAAACCCTGCAGGCACAGCATAATCCTTGTCGAGTTATGACACAAAGGTGAGTCCTGCAGTGAGAACAGAACCTGATTTCCAACACACACAGTATAAATGTTAATATCGGTCATGTTCGCACACATCAACAAATGTAGTGGACCTCAGATAGCAACATACTGAAAGGTCACACTGGGCATGCTCACACACTTGAATAAATGAGACAAATGTCAGGCAACAAAACATGGAATGGCAGAACTGGGCATGCTCACACACTTAGGCCATGTCTGAGTACAGCAGTGGGCCACGCATATCTGGCAGTTGCATGTGTTAACCCAGGAACCTGTCACTATACAGCAATCCACCCTGTGCAGACAGTTATATGACAACAGACACATCTATAATATAGTGGAACCCTGTCATAACCAAATATGTTCTGCAGATACCGAAGTTGTTCATAGAAACTGGTAAAGCAAAGATAATAAAGACCTGCAAACAGTATCAGCAATAAACATTGTGCATCTTGAACATTAGCATAGGTTCAGAGGTTGATACTAGGCTATCTGCCCTAGGGCATGTACAAGCCTAGCCAGAGTGTGTTTGGCATTCGCAAACCTGTCAGATTACTACACTGTGTGTGAGAATAGTAGGTGACACAAGATAGCCCATGTACGTTTAGGCTAGTGTGCTTCTGTCTATCAGTGACACAGAAGATATCCCAGGGGTAAACATATGATCACCCATACAGTCATCAAGATGTCTCCTGTAGGTGGTCAGTGGGTGGCTCTGCCTATGTGAAACTGGGATTACATTCTGGAGTGAGTGGAGCCTCTGGGATAAGAATTTGTCCCTCCACAATGTCCTATTAACATCTGTGCTGAGGTATACGTCCCTGGAGTGTGTAGCTCCAAGGGAGTCGGATATCCTGAGGTGGAGCATGTCCAATAATTCTGGGTTGGGTATATCTGTAAACAACAGGCACACATCATATCTGAGTAGGTGGTAAGCGACTGAGTAGAGCTGGAGTTACTGCATCTGAACTGTGCAGGGCATCTGTGTGAGTCCCCAGATCTGCTTGGTGAGGAACTTCCATGGCCAGTACAGTTGCTGCAGGTGTCGGGTAAGGTACACCCCAAGTGTGGCATTCTAACCAAGTATGGATGTGTTGAGTATAGGGGCACAATGACCTCACTCGATCTAGATGTGAAATCACATGGGATAAGGTGGCCCACATAGAAGGTGTGTCCAACCACTTTGGCAATGTGAATGTCAAAGGCAACAGTATGAACAAGTCATGTCCCCAAACCCCTAACAACTCCTACCGTATGTAATGGAGTACTACCTATGTGGTAATGTGTGGGCATGTTGTTATTCCCAAAGGGGATGACTATGCAACTAATGGCATTTAGCTGTAGGCCATGGCTCAGGCACCAGTCATCCATCTCTGTGAGACCCTGTTTGAGTATGCATGTGGCAGCTGGAGAGTTGATCATGGCACCCAGTTTGCAGTCAAGTGCAAACATGTTCAGCCATATTCCCCCTGTGGTAGCCTGTACGTCAGACAAATATATACTGAACAAGAGAGGTCCCAGGACCGAGCCGTGTGGGATGCCACGTGTAACTGGTGTATAGTCAGACATGGCACCTGCAATTCTGACCATGTGGGTGCTATCCCTGATCCAGGTATCAATCCATCGTGTGAGATATGTGTCCATATCGATGCTGGTGAGCCTATGCATAATGGCCCAGTGGGTTATTGTGTTGAAGGGTTTTGCAAGGTTCAGGTAGGCTGTGTGGACAGCCGTCCCTATGTCGATGGACCTGTTAGCCATTTAAAGAATACAAACAGGTTCAAGAGGAAAGATCTGCCCACAACAATGCTGAAATGTGTAGGACACAGTGTCTGTACGTTCCCGATGTCTATGTGTATGAGTCCCATGACAATACGCTCTACAGCTTTGCATAACAGGCTACTTAGGCTTATAGGGCAATATTGTCTGTGGTCCGTTGTGGCACCAACTCTTTGGAGCAGGACCACTGTCACTGTACACCATTCCTTGGGTACATATCCTGTGGTAACTCCAATATTGAACAGTGATGTAATGTGAGGGTTGCGTCTGTCATGATGCTCGTGTAAAATGCAGGCTGGGACACCATCTGGTCACATTGATACTGTGATGTACGCTTTGGGGAGGGCAGCACTCACCTGTTACTGTGTGATGTCAGGGAGGTAATACTCTGTTGGGATGGATAGTTGCTCCTTAGGGGGATGGGTGGGAGACATCTGCACTGAATCTGTTTGCCAGGATGTTGGCAATGCCAGTGAGTTCAGGGTAGGTTTAGTCAGTATGCAGTAACTCACAGCATATCAGTGAATGTCCACCCAGGTTCCAGACATAACTGAAGAAGGCCGTGTGATAGTACTACATGTCTGTTGCAATTGTCTGGTAGAAGCAGCCCTTAGAAAAGTTCATGAGTGCTTGTAGCTGTCTGTTAGTACAGATCACAGATGCCTTCCCAGTCTGGGATTGTGCTCTATCATGTAGTAGCTTCCTCCTGATGTTGTACAGCTTATTAATGGCTGAGGTCTACCAGACAGGTCCCCTGCCATTGGAGTAGTGAGTCCTGTTGTTATTTGGGATAGCATAATCCATGCAGTCCACTAGGTGTCCATAGAATGTGTTTGTAAAGGATGCAGCAGTGTGAGCCATATTTGCCACTGTCTCAGGGTCTCTGAAGGATACCACCTTGCTTCGGTGAAGTGAGACATTGGCTCATGAGAAGTTCACCAAGATTACCCAGGATGGGTGTGTGGAGGGTATATGTATGTCCAGTGAGATACATGTATGTTCTGACCTTACCAATGAGGGGTATATTGCTGGTGTGGAACATAGAGTCCCCATGTTGGTGATGATCAGGTCCAATATGTATTCCCCCTTGTGGCTGTGCTGACTGATTGTGCCATAGCATATGAGTCTACAAATTGTAGCGACAGTTGGGTGAGGGTGTCGGGACTTGAGTAGTATCCGCAGTCAATATTTGTGTAAATGAAGTCACACAACATAATGGTGTTTGTGGAGACCTTCATATTCTCCATAGTTCCCAAGAAAGCCGAGTGTGGTTCCTGAGTTTGGGAGTGTGTTCTGTAGCAGGCAACAAACTGAAAGGCAGTATTGCACAATGGTAGTTATATATGTATGGTCTGTGATGCTTTGTGCAGTGCTACTAACCCAGAGGTGTGTGTATCTGGGATGTATATGGATACTCCCCCTAGTTGTGTTGTCTGTTCCAAGTCTTGTTGTCAGACAGCATGGTATGAAACATAACCTGGTAGTGCTGGTGTGCATAAGCGAGCCTGAACCAGGCGTCTGTCAGTCCACAGATATCGCTATCCTCCATACTGAGGAGAGTCCTGAGTGGCCGCAATATGAGGTTACCACAACTGTTGTTGAGCAGCATTACCCTTAGTTTCATTTAACCTGTAATGTCTATGTTGGTGGGTTTGTCTTCTGAGCCCTGCTTAAAAAAGGCACTATGGTGGTAGCAAGAGCCTTAGCCAGCATTCCAAAGTCCAAGAGTGACAGGTGCAAGCTGTCCATAGTGAAGCTACGTGGCATGTTGAGCATGTCAGCATAGGCTGACAGACACTGTATCCCCTATGAATTAAACAAATTTGTAAGGCAACTGTTAAATGTGATATGTGTGTCCGTATACTGTGACATCATAATTGGTGGGTGTAAGATACTAGACAAGGTCAGGGTCATACTGGCCTGGGCTACATGATCAGAGTGTTCCTCCATGTATCATGTCATGTGGTCCAGGGAGTAACGTCTGAGGTTATACACACCAGCATGGACAATGATGGTGCCAGTCCTGTACTTGCTTTGGAGTGACCTGACTGCCTGTGTTATGCGGCAGATCCTGGCACCCAACAGACAGCCCAAAGTGACTATTCCCTTGTTAGGGCTGGTGAGTGGTACATCAGTGTGTCTGACAATAAGTGTCGCCTATTAAAAGTGTATTAGGTGTGTTGTTTAGCCCGAAGGGCAGTGACTGTGTGGCACACTGACATTGTGAACTATGTGATATGTGGGTATTGTACTGGGGTAGCAGGTGTGTGTGTGTCTGCTTTGGAGGTCTCTGCTGCTTAGGTAGAGTACATTTACAACATCCGAGTAAGTCTATGTGTGATAATGTGGTTTGAGTGATGTAGCTAGAGGATATGTGAGACTGATATGTGGTGTGTGTGGTTACCTTCACCACCTGATAGACTGTGCCAGTCATAGGTCGAGAGAGTTCAGCACCCTGTATGTCTATATAGGTGCATCTCACACATATATCTGAGTTTGTCGGGAGGAGCAGAGGGTTGTCTGTGTACATGAGGAAGATGTGACATTGTGTCAATATCACACTATCCACCAGCTGGACTGAAGAGTACACACGAAACTGACCCCTGGACATGCCAGGATATTATCATGACATACTCTGTAGCCTGATCACAAAGGATCAGTAGGGTGTTAAGCGTGTAAAAGTGTATAACAGGGATTAGTGTTCATGTTCGTTGGTGTTTTGTAAAGAGTAGCTGAGAAGGAGTCCAGACTGAATCATGACACCTCCTTCAGCTATGTCATAAATAGCAATGTACACCCATATATGTCCTGAGTCAGGGCCAACTGTACCTGAGTGACAATGCCGACATCATGACAGACAGGCCCATATGTACATACCCATCTCCCACTGACAGTAGTCCATATCATCATACCAGGAGATATCACATGTAGAATGGATGAACAGCAACCCCCACTGCCAAAAGCATGGCAGCAAGTGGAATACATTGATTCCCAATATGTGTCATGCACAAACTACAGAACAAACAGATCATGCACCTGAACAGTCAGCTGAGCCTCACCCCCTACACAGGATGTGGAACCGTTGAATGTGTCACAGCTACATATGGCACTCCCCACAAGTGTTGGTGCACAAGACACTATGGGAAGTCAAGTCCAGTATGCCTATGAAGTCTGATCTGCAAGGTCATGGAGTCCATCATGGTTGCAGTCATAAACAGAGCTATTGGAAGCTGACATACACACAACCCTACCAACTGTGGTATGTGCATGTGCGGATCATGGTTCCCAAACATGCTGGACTGTTTGCAAGGCAGCCACCCAGGACATACATCAATGAACACATCTACACATGTGTCACATAGACTTTGAATAGCCCTTTATCAACATCCCAGACACATGTAGTATCCACAAAACCAACAAGCTGTGCATAAATATGTGTTGACATATGACGGAATGTCAATGTGTCCACAGATAGATCATACAAGGTAAGGATTCTGAGGACTTGTTTAAGCTGTTGACACCTGCTGACCCACATGGACCATTCCTGGAATGGCTTAAAACAAAGTGTACACACATCACCATGTCCAGTCGGATGATGTCACCATCCTATAAATACAGCAGGAGAAGGAAAACCAGCCAATAAAGCAAATAGCGCACCGTGTTAGTGCATTTTTCTCTCTAGTGTCATAACATAGTTAGGCAGGGGTTTGACTCCTGCAAACAGTGAATATATGTGTGCAGTTTCCTTTGAGAGTTGTTCCCTTTTTGAAGACTGGGAAAACTCACTAAAAGAGGTACATTCTTCTTTAGAAAGTCTAATGATGTCACCATCCTACAAATAAAGCAGGAGAAGGGAAACCAGCCAATAAAGCAAATAACGCACCGTGTTAATGCGTCTCTCTCTAGTATCATAACGTAGTTAGGTAGTGGTGTGAATCCTGCAATCAGTGTGTGTGTGTGTGTGTGGGGGGGGATGTATGTGTGCAGTTTCCTTTGAGAGGTGTCCCCTTTTTGTGACTGGGAAAACTCACTAAAAGAGGTACGTTCCTCTTTGGAAAGTCTGATGATGTCACCATCCTTCAAATACAGCAGGAGAAGGGAAATCAGCCAGTAAAACAAATAGCGTGCCGTATTGATGCGTCTCCCTGTAGTATCATAACATAGTTAGGTAGGGGTTTGAATCCGGTAAACAGTGAGTGTGTTGGGGGGGGGGTGTGGATGTGTGCAACTGTCTTTGAAAAGAGTGCCCTTTTTGAAGACTGGGAAAACACACTAAAAGAGGTACATTCCTCTTTGGAAAGACCGATGATGTCACCATCCTACAAATACAGCCGGAGAGAGCAAACCACCCAGTAAAGCAGATAGCGCACCCTGTTGATGCATTGCTCTATAGTATCATAACCATAGCAATGCAGGGGTTTGAATCCTGCAAATGCTGATTGTGTGAGTGTCACTGTTATGTGGTGTGGGTTTTGCTTTTACTATGGTATGACATAGTATGATTACAACAGTACGTGCATTGCACACATCAGGTATCTGCGTGGCAAATATATATGTGCACATGTCCCCTCAATAAGTACATAGGTGTGAAGCCTGCATACTACATGAATACATTTGTTTCCATTGACAGGTTGTGCCGCTGCTTTTCAGATCATAGGTCACATATGTATGTATGTGACAAGGCCGTCCACTGTCGTGTTCTGTGGCCAAGGTCATCTGTGGCACACACACCCATGACAGTTATTTAAGAGTAGTGTGAGTGAGGGTATATGCCTGGGGTATATGTCAGACATGGTCATACACAACAAAGACTGCCAAGAATGGACAGCCTTTATAGGTGTACGACTGCCTTGTGGATATGCATTCAGGCCTCTAATGTCTTATGTGATACACCTTGGGACTCCACAATACCTATGGATATGTGGATACCAAGGGACACATGACATAACATGAGGCTGTATGTACACATTGGTACCCAACATACATGTTGAGGGCTACCACCTGTGTGGTACTGATGGGATAGTATGTATAGTCGGCTTACTGCTATACAGCATGTATCAGACAACAGGTATCTGTCTGTATGATACCCTTGTGTAGGATATGCGTCCCATCCAGGGAATGCATTGTAGGCCAATCCATGCATTTCCAGATTTGGATGGACACATCCCTAGTGTGTCTGCATGTACCTAAGGGGGCTATATGCCAAACAGGTGTGGTCACAGGAATGGGTGGCGGTCATTATCACTGGATAGTGTTATCATGTAGCACCGGAAGGATTCAATTGTTACTGGGTTCCCTACTACTGTGTGCCATTTGTCAGGACATCATCCAATGATTGCTTATAGTCATGCTGTTGAGGTTGTGTATACTACCAGACTGCAAATCATTGACAGATATTAACGGTATCACCCACAGCATAGTGTCAACTCATGTCATACACATGTCTACCCATGTTAGTACATAAGTGTAGTAGAATGCATGCTGGCCATTGAAAGATACTATGAGATGTTAACAATGTGTACGACAGGGTATGCCACACATCCCATGTGTCCACTATGCACGTACATCCAGACAGTGCGCACCCACCATGTTCACAGATGTACACTTGCTAATCTGTACTGCACACATCACACACGTACTGTCCACTCACTAACACATGCTGGCAACACATTACACTTTAGCCAAGTGGCACATAGGTGGACAATACATACTCAGACCTATCAGTGGTGTAAACGATGCTACATTGACAAGCAGAGATTTGATGCATAATGTCTGCTCAAATACACCTACAAGGATGTCATTACACTTCCTTGTTGACAACTTGCTATTATTGCTACACTGCTATAATGTCACCCTGTGCATCAACACCATGTTATCCTGTCCCTCTGTCAATGATGCAGATGACAGGAGGCGACACAGGTATCATCATATGCACAGGGCGTTTTGTTGTTTGCCAGAGCCTGACATTGACCCATCCAATCGACATGTGTGTGTGTGTGTGTGTGTGTGTGTGTGTGTGTGTGTGTGTGTGTGTATGTGTGTGTGTGGGATAACAGTTCAGCATGGACCAATGTTGATGTAATGTGTGTGTGTATGTGTGAGCCCTAGTTGTTTGGTTAATGTGTGTGTGTCTGCATGCACACAGTTCCACCATGTGGCTGCCATATACGATAGTTTGTGGGACAGCCACAGACTGTACCTGCTAGGCTGTAGAGATCACTGTCTCTGTCCACGGACACAGTACCTGTGCCTGGCAGGGGTGCTATGGACAGTATCAGGTACCAACCCTGACTGGGTACTGTCATCAGAGGCAGAGGTATGACGACTGGACCCATGTCCCTGCTGGGACTGGCCAGAGCCACGTCATGTGGTCTATTGGGACGGTCAATGGACAGGCCAGCCCCAGCATTGCTGGGGCTGGTACTGCCACTACTGGAGCGGCTGTGAACTGTGGGCCATCTGTCACCACTGCCAGCTGTTGCTGGCATACGTCCATGTCGACATCGCAACCATCCCGCATGGTCCTGGCTCATAGAAGACATGTTGTGGAGGGCATCTAATGTCTCCACCCAACATCTATCAACGACCTCAGTGTAAGTCTGGATGGCACCGGCAAGGTCACGGATGTGGTCATTGATAGAGGTGTAATGTGCCCTCTGCGCCCTAAGTCCCTGCCTGGTGTACCATTCCATACGTGCCTGAGCCTGCATTACAGCCCAGAACATACTGGTCGTTGTAAGACCTGTGAGGGCACGCCTGCCAGGGGCAATGGTGCTCCCCTGAGAACCCCTGGACCTCCGCCTATGTGGTACAGTTCCGGGTCTATGGCTATGGCTGCTGTGAGGGGATGCAAGTGCCATGGGTACCACACTCTCCTGGTCAATGCCAACTGTATGCTGTCCCTCGCCTATGGCCATTGGTGGTGAGGGATGTATTGACAGTATGAGTGTGCGCATAAATGGGGTTGAACACTGTGTACTGTCGATTGGCGGCCCAACGACAGACCCTCTCAAATCCTCCTGTGCCAAAATACATGAGTCATCATCACCACTATTCATGGCAGTGGCTTCAGGTTGCCTGCTGCTTTCACCAACCCCTAACTCAGCACCTGTGGGAGGAAAACAGGAAACACACTTTACGGTCTGCACATGCACACATGCACACATGCACACATGAACACATGAACACATGCACACATGCACACATGGCCACATGCACACATGAATACATGCACACATGCGCACATGAACACATGCACACATGCACACATGCACACATGAACACTAATACACACCTCACTTCAGCACATACACACACATACCAGCAATCCAACACATACTCTATAGTGGGTGAAGGTGGGTGTCAGTATCACAGGGTAGACAGTCACCACATAAGTGTCAGCATGCAGAATATGTGTTGCACAAGACCATGCAGTCCAAGTGTAGATGCTCCTATAAAATGGCAGTATACATGGCTTTGATGCAACTGTGTAGCTGTTCAGTGATTGGCTACACCCTCGATCACAATGTGTACATGGACACAACATTGCTGTGCAGGTATTATCAGCTCTGCAATGCCCTGTGCACCATCACTCACAAGTATACATGCCATGGCTACATGTGTTATCTGTGTGACACATAGATATCCATGTCTGAGTGCAGTGTCTGTGTCCTTAGCAGATAATAGTGGGCACGGGTGTAGCACATGCATGCTATGTACACACACGGGATGTGCTGTGCATGTTGATGTGAAGGAATCTCAATTCTCGATATGGCCAGTGTACAGTGGTTATGGTGAGTGTGGGACATATTGCAGATATGTGGGTGCCAGACATGGCATGGCATGCTACACGACTGTAACATTAAACACCACACATACCCAATGTCTGTCAAGTGACCTATACACCCACTAGCATTCCAGGACATATATGTGACACTTTGTGTGGATGGTGACTGCTGTGCATATTGTGTATACTGGCATATGTAAGCACACAGACAACATGCTATGCATATTGTGTATAGGTGCATATGTTTGCACACACACAACATTGAGGTGCAAAGCAATGACTGCTATGAGTAGTACTGTGGTCACTGTAACTGGTTGGGGTGTAGTACCCTGTGCCATCATCAACATGCATCTTGTGGTCACTCACAGCTACTAATTGTGTGCAAGACCACCGCCTAGCATGCTGTACCTGAACTGCAGTGTCATGGCTACGTTCACAATTACACAGCCACCTTGTACATGGATGTGTGAGGTGCCCAATAGGGAGCATTGCCTAACATGACTGTGTTATGTGTTGCAGAGTGTTGCACAGCCCCATGATAGGCCTTTACCCCTGAGGTACATCATGTGTGTGTGCATGACATGTGGGATACTAAAGTGTGACCTTACAGCGGGTGTGTGGTAATGCCAAATGTAGCATATTTTCATGTACTCCTTATGATAAACGTGTTCTGTTGTGTACAGCTGTAGCAACTATGCATATCCAATGTGCAGTACAGTGTTGCCACAATTGTGTCTGCTGCACTGTGCATTGCATGTGATTGAGGCAGCTACT
>NC_056748.1:1090994231-1091006731 GCF_019279795.1 Protopterus annectens | reverse complement strand
GGACATATTTCACTACTGTGTATGCCTACCTACACCCTTGGTTGTGCCTGACTACACAGGTATATAGTACCTTTGGGTAGGGGTGCAGAAGTGCAGAGTGCATTATTTATTATCGTGTGATATTTATCTTACTGATAATGCAGAGTTGCTGTGTACCTGTAAGTCTATAAAGGCTAGTAGTCTGTCTGAGTAGCTCCCACCTGTGGACATATCCAAATGGTAGACAGAGGTCAGCCTAGTATTCTTTGACTGTGCACCACAGCAGTCTTTTCAGCACCTGAACAATGGCATTGTCACAGGTGGTTGCTAGCAGTACATGGCTACATCCTTTGATATTTCTGTGTTGTACTTCTACATAAGGGCATGCTTGTGGGATTCATTCTACAGCTATTTGCAGAGTGTGTAACAGCAGACAAGCTGATATGCCTGTGTGTTTCTGACTCTTCCAGTCCTCAGATACTCTCACGTATATATTTGAACAGCCTCAGGGAAAGGTACATATAACTGGGATACACCTGTGATATATTTCAGACATTTTGCAGTTCAGACTTTTGGGGATTCAGAGCATATGTATTACTACACCTTTTCTGATGTGCAAGCAGTGTCTACTCTCACTTATTGACATTTGTCATTAAGTGAGATTCCCCACCGTTCTGCCTACTGTTAGTACATTTCACAGGGAGTCAGAGGGGCACAGCTAACATTTGTTTACAAATCAGGGTCATCACTGTAGAGCTGCATGGTGGTGATGGACCTGCTCACCAGTCCGAGGAATGCCTGTGGCACTGGTGAGGTCACGAGCTAACCAGTTCCAAGCCTCTGCCTTGTACTCCGTCCCTTGGAACTGGCCCTGCAGGAGTCTTGACTCGTGATGGTGGACAAGGAGCCAAACCATGTATTTGGACACCTCGATGCCCCAGCGTTGTGCTTGGAAGTGTGAACCCTCTCCTGCACCTGCCATTCTGACTGCAAATGTGAGCTACAATCAGTTATGGCGAGTATTCCCGCCTATGGGGCTTAAATATGCCGCATTTCCCGCACTTTTTTGTGATTGGCCATTCTGTAAAATTCTTGGCTGACTGCAGACCTGCTTAGTAATGGTTAAACTACCATTTGTAAGTTTGTGAATGTTAATAGGGGCTGCTTTCCCTATGTTGTCATGGCTTAGTGGTTCTGTACTTTGATTATGATGCATAGAGTCCTGGGTTCGAACCCTGTCTTTCTTTTATTTTAATACTGTCTAGACAGGCTAGGGGATGTGGCTGTGTTTAAGCAACCTAGCTCTACGTTGCTCCACAGTGCCCTGGATGGTGCGGCGTGCACGTCCGCGCAAACACATTGCGCTGGGTAAAGCGCTTTTAAACTCTGGACAACTCTATTGCGCTGAGTAAAACGCTATTAAACTATGGGCAACTCTGTTTAGCTGGGTAAAGCGCTATTAAACTATGGGCAACTCTGTTTAGCTGGGTAAAGCGCTATTACACTATGGGCACCTCTGTTTAGCTGGATAAAGCGCTATTAAACTATGGGCACCTGTGTTTAGCTGTGTAAAGCATTGCTTAACAGCAGGCTATTATATATCTGGGTCCTTTAAAAATATTTAGTTTGTTCACTGATACATTGGCCATGTCACTGCTTTTAATAAAACTTTAATCATATATGTCTGGTATTATTTCAAATACTGATTTAAAACTTAAATAAGAAGGGAAGTGGTGGGACTCGAACTGTGAATGCCTTCTTTTTGTGCATACGCTTTACCATTACGCTATTACACTTCGGTGTGATTTGCATAAACATTCTGTCTTATGCTCTTCCATGTCAGAATTGCTAACTCTAGCTAAGCAATGGGCACACACGTGCAAATACGGGCAGCTATATCATGGATTTAAAAAAATATATATAATTATTTACTTTATATAAGTGTGATGGGGGTTTACAGTGTCAGGGAGTGTGGTGTTGAGTGCAAGTACATTTGAGCGAACTCGCTCTTGTGTGTTGACATTATGCTTTTTAAAACCTTACAGGGGCGTGCACATTTAGACTGCTCGGCAGTCGGACACACCCCCTGCTTTCCTACTCAGTCCGTGTAAGAGTTACGGTTGAATCAGCATGCCCTCATGAATATTCATGGCATGCTGACATCAAACCGTTCAACTGCAGCCTCCGAGTAAGACTTATTAAGTCTTACACGGAGGATTAGTGAATCTGGGGGACTATCTTTGGTCCCCTACCTAGTTTTTCTTTTAAGTCATTGTCAAAAATTTCTTCCCATAATAAAACACATTTTGTCCTTATAAGTGTTGCATCTTGGTTGTATTGTATTACCATAACATCATGGCCAACTTTTCCTTCTTGTGTGGTGTTGCCTCCACTTTTGCCTCCTTTTAAAATGTATTTGCTCTGACTTTTAAGTTTTCTTATTTGTATTTGTTGGCAACACATTTGAAAGCTTTGGTGCAGTCAGTAAATACATATCTTGTGAGACAACCTTTCCCCATGGCTAAGAAGATTTTGATTCTCACAACACGCAGTATGTTATGTCCATTCTTGAAACCATGTTGGGCATCAGTGAGTAAACCATTCTTACTGATATGGTCAGTTAGCTGTTTATAACTTATTTTTCAAATACTTAGGTAATATTACAGATGAATGATATTGATATGAAATATTGCAAGAGAATAGGGATAGTTAGGGAACATTTAAACTGAGACTGGCAACACAAGAGATCATGTACACCTTCATGGCTTCACCCAACTAGTCCAGTCACCAACCAGGATAAATAAAAACTCCAGCAAGCACACTACCCTGGATTGGACACTAGTCAGTAAGAGCCCCCAGTCATATATAACAGGCTGCTTATCAGATAGCCCCAGTGATTACTCCCCAACATTCCTACTCAAAAAATACCTATACCAAGCTAAACTTGTCATCTACCGTCAAATACGTAAAAAACTAAACTTTAACCCACTCATATTCATCTCATCCCTCAAAGAATGTAACTGGCATCCTCTAAAGTACCTCAGTCTAGATGACACAGTTGAATTTTTTAGTACTACCTTCCTGAACATCCTTAATTACCATGCCCCCATAAGGTTTTCCAGAACCAACGCACAACCCTCCCCATGGCTATAGAAAACCACTAAGTCAGAAATGAAAAACAGGGATAAAGCCTGGGAGCACTGGCGCAAAACCAAAACCCCCTTAGCTAGACAGAAATTCCTAGAACTACGCAATAGAGTCAAACAGCTAATAAAACAGGACAAATTCCAATACTACCAGTCTGCCCTAGACTCCTCACAACACAGCCCCAAACAATTCTGGTCCTCCATAAACTCCATCCTCCACCCAGGTAAAGTCAGTACCCCTCCTCCTAACATCCTTCACTTCTCAGAAAATATTGCTACCTCATTCAACACACATTTCACCCAAACCATACTATCACTAGCTAAACAACACAACCCCCCTCCCCTCCAACCCACACCTTCAACTAGTAATCTCCCCACTGCCTTCTCTTTTACTCCTGTACCTACCTCCAACATAAAAAAACTCTTAACTAAACTTAAACCCACCAAATTAGCAGCAGACAACCTCCCAAGTGAATACCTACAAATCGCAGCTGATGCTCTGGCCTACCTAGTATCCATCTTGATTAACCGATCTCTGTCAGAAAGTTACGTTCCCATACTGTGGAAAGTATCACATATAATTCCCCTCCACAAAGGCGGACCCTCCACAGAACTAACCAATTACTGCCCCATAGCTATTCTCTCTCCACTCTCCAAAATACTAGAGAGATGCATACACTCTCAGGTCTCAGACTACCTCCTTACTAACAACCTCCTTTCCAGTACTCAGCATGGTTTCTGACCAAACCATAGCACCACCACTGCCTTACTCTCCTTTACAAACACTATCCTTCAGCATAAAAACAATGGCTATCTCTCCTCTGCTACTTTCCTAGACCTATCTAAAGCATTTGACATGGTCCCATACAAAAAACTTATCTCTGTCCTTAATAACCTATCCTTCTCACAATCAGTCACCAACTGGTTTCAGAGTTACCTGTCTGACCGCCAACAATCCATTGTATGGCAGAATGACATATCTCCCCAACTACCTGTCTCCATAGGGGTTCCCAAGGATCCATCCTTGGACCCCTACTCTTCTCTGTTTACACCAATAATCTAGCCTCTGCCACCAAACATGGCACACTCATACAATACGCAGATGACTTGACCATCATCTGCTCAGCCCAGTCCCTACCAAAACTGCAAAAAGTCACACAGGAAGCCTTTTCCTCTGTTGAAACATGGTTATCCGATGCCCAATTAATACTCAACCCAAACAAAACTAAACTACTCATCTTCCAACCCACCAAACATACTCAAAACAACTCTCACTTTAACATCACAGCAAAAGACAACACCACTATATACCCAACTGAACACACCAAATTGTTAGGAGTGGAAATAGACAATAAACTAAAATTTGACATTCACATATCCATGACCATAAAAACGTACACAAAAAACTAGGAGCGTTATACAGAAATAAGCAATTTCTCACCAAAGCAGCAAAGATTTCAATAGCAAATTCCCACCTTATCTCCACCCTACTTTATGCCTCTCCAATATATACCAACCTAAAGCAATGTGATCTAAACAAGCTAGAGACCTGCTGCAACAAAATCGCCAAATTCGCCACAGGGGCATCCTACCGTAGTCACCACTGTCTCTCACTTGCTGAACTGGGCTGGCTTGAACTCCCTCACCTCCTTCAGTGGTATCAACTCTCACTCACCCACAAACTAGTAAACCATCCACTAAATGTCCCATCCCTCCAGAATCTACTCCAACCCTATCGCACCAAAAGACCACTAAGATCCAGCAACAAAAATCACTTGCAGATCACTAAAGCCAATAACTCTGCTGGTGAAGCACTATTCTCTTGCGCCATAGCCAAATTATGGAACTCACTCCCACCCACAATTACCTCTGTACCATCATGCACCCACTTCAAAACTTTACTAAAAGTGCACTTAAAAAGATGCTGGCTATGCCCTTGCAACTCCCACTCTAATATCATCCACCCCATCCAACCACTACCTTTCTTTCCACTCCACTAACTACCTTGATTATAGCAAGCTCAGATGCTCATAAGCCTAGTACTTATTATACAGCAGGAACTTCTCATTGTAACATTTGTTAATGTCTGTTATGTACTTCACAGATAAAGATTCTAGTTGTCTCCTGATGTACTATGTTCTTCATCTGTTAATACGTTGTAAGTAATTGCTATGTTAAATTGTAAATCGCTATGTAATCCAATGTAACTACTGTCTGTTTATTTTACTGTGGAGCTTTTCTCCCTGGGCCTCCACTGAAAATGGACCTACGTCCAGTCGGACACTCCCGATCAACAAATTTAAATAAATAAAATAAATAAATAAATAAATGGAATATTGAAAATATGAGTAATGGACTTATCAAGACATCATGCTGCAATTTAATACTATACTGGATGGAGTTTGTTCTTTCTACTTTTTCAAAGTGTTCCCTAAGATTTTAAGAAGAAATTGCTTGAAAATAGAGAGAGGTCATGAGTATACTGGGTATGGAGGAGGAGATAAGAGGCCTAAGGATTCTTCTGGCATTGTGGAAGCAGGTGGGATCAATGGGGAGGGGGTGATTTATTACAGTGAGTAGTCTTAAACTGTTTTAGAACTTTGCAGAAAAGCTTAGGGAATCCACAAAAAAAAAAAACAGCTTACCACTTAATAAATCGAAGGAACAGTTACTGTTTTTAAAGTTAAAGAACTGTTTTACATGCCATTGTTTGATGATGAACTGAGCCTGTAAAATACAGTTTCAGGAGAATTGCCATATTTATGGAGTCATTTATGTTACCTTTATTACTATAGAAATAACCTGGCATACTTTAGCATCATGAGCTTATGGTTTATTAGATCATTGGATTTATAGTTCTAGTTACAACAACTTGGACAGTATTTTAATATGTAGCAGAATGAGCAATGTAATGGTCCTCAGCATGCCACACTTCCAGTTAGCTAGAAAGAAATAAACAACAATTGTGAGAATTCTTAATTGTCCTTTGTAAGAAGGATCAATCATTCTCATCTAAACCTTTTTTATGATGGTCATTTTTTAAGAAACACAATAATACTCCCCATAATAGGTATAATGATAAAATAAAGAGAATTTGGTTAAAACATTTTGGACAGATGGTTCTTTGGCAATCTCCTGGGAGGTTTTCATTTTACCTAGAATAAACATTGGATATAAAAAATAAAAATAATCTCCATTGCCTCTGTAGTTCACGGAAATTCGTAATTTATTATTTTTGGTTGTTTTTACACTAAAACACTGGATATAATCTAAAAGACCCTAAACTGTCTTCTTTTTCCAAATGTTAATTAATTATATTAAATGGAAAATAACATCAGAAGATCACGGTACCCAGATTATTATTATTACTATCCAGCAATTAAGTTTATCACCCTGGTTCAATCGATTTGATTCTAATTGTACATCCAAAATTCATACATAAAATAATTTCTCTCACTCAGAAAACTTTGGCCCCATTCTATCCTTGTAAATTTCACTTTCTATCAATCCCTTTGGTATTTTTGGTGTCCTTCCTGCCTAAAGTTAGACACAACTGCCAATTTGCAACTGGAATTAGATATATTCCTGCCCCAAGAGAATTCCTTTTTATGGAAAATTTTCCATGATTACTAATATGGCAAACTACTTCAAATGAAATATTAATTATAAAATAATTAGATTCATTATTTCCCATTTTTGATATGTCTGACAGTGAATCAACTATTATTTAGTGCTAAAAATCTGTACCTGGACTTCTAAAGTCAGTCATTAACCTCATTAATCCATCAATATGTGACATCATTCTAGAAAGCAGAAGAAAGTTATCCATTCCTTTTACATTGGAAGACACTGCAAGGCTTTGGAGATTTTATTATTCTCACACCATCCATCAGAAGTTTTTTTGTCTGAGGGCATATTTATAACTCTCTAAAATAGGTTGGGAATACCTGAAGAAGCTTTATTGGCACAGCTGTGGTCTCAGCATCACTTTCATGTTTGGTAGACTAGCCCCATAATTTATTCTTGATATCTGAAAACTTGTAAGGCATTTTAAAAATGCAAATAAAAATAAAAAATAAAACAAAAAATGAAAATGAAAATTCTTTATCTGGATTGTATGCAATGTACTTACATTTTTATTTTTTATTTCTTGACATTTGATTACTGGGTAGATTGGAGAGAAAAGCTGCAAAGTATTACAAAACCTTTTTAAGAACAACAATTTTACACTCTTTAAAAAGAATACAAAAATGGCTATAGTTTAAATACTTACACCAATTTAGACATAATATGAAAACATTGGTTAAGAATAGATACACGTTTGATGATGATTTAATAGAGAAATTTTAACCAGTTTATAGAGAAATTAAAGATAAGTTAGTGTAACATAACTAGAATATATGAAGTGAGAGAAGAGCAGGCTTATATCATATTTAGAGAGAAACTGATACAAATAAGGAAGTGAGTGAAGAAGGAAGAGTAATGAGATGTAAGGTGTGAATAGGTATTTGTTCTCATTTAAGGCCATAGTTTATCCTAGTGCTGAGCAAGAACAGAGGCAGCTTTTCCATGTGAAGTCTATGCTAGTTTTCTGCTGATATAGTCAATCCAAGTTTAATTAATAAAAGGATGGTTCCTGAAGTTTAGAAACAAACTCTTGCAATATGAATGGATTCCCCTTTAGAAAAAAATATGTTTTTATTCACTCAATTCAAAAACTATGAAGAGTGACTATATGAAAGGGTAAAATACTACCTAGTTTTTTCTGTCCCAATATGAAGGTGGAGAAGGAAATGTGTATGATTTCAGTTCTTTTATTTATATATGGATATATATTCAATTATTAACTTTATCCAGTGCTATTGGTATCCAGTGCTTTTGGTTTAAATATATAAAGATAATATTTAAAAAAGTATTAGCCAGCCCAGTCGCAATTATCTCTATAATTTGTTTATCTTTTTGTCTGCTTAAGTGCACAATGTTCAGGCAGTTCATACAAGTACCTGACAGAAAAAAAGTTTAATTGGATTCTGTTTGCTTGAACACATATGTAAAAATATGCTCTTTCATGAATAATAATTATTTTTGGCACCAAAATGTGCATTGAGCTTCTGCTGTCATAAATTGAACTGAAAATGGATTCTGATTCATTTCCATTACATAACCTAAAATGTTCACATGGAATTCTTCACTTCTTTATCTAGATTTTGCTATAAATTGAAAACATGTAAACCTCTTCCCCAACGATGGCCAGACAAATTGCTTGACGATTTTCAGTAACAATTTGGTCATTTGGGGCGGAAAGGGCGATGTACAACAAAACTACTATTTGCATATCCACAGTATGTATGAATAAAAACATGTATACAGTTATTTTTGTTATCAAGTAGTGATTCTCCAAAATAGGATGATGTTGGGATAGGGTTATCAACCTGCATATGTGGTTGGAGGTGAAAGTGGACATATTTTTATTAGAGGTTGTTGTGATTATTGGTAACCCATATGCCACTTGTGCAAGCAGAATTCCTTTCTATACTGCACTTCTGCTGTCAGATGAAAGGAACTGGGAGGGTTTTTTTTTAGCTAAGAACAGTAGTTTGTTGTTTTTTGCTTTTCTTTGTTCGGTATAGTTATATAAATTTAGTTTTGGTCATATGAGAATCTCAGATAGTTGAAAATGTGGAGTTTGTTACTTGATTGAGCACACATTCAGTGTGTGCTGATGCCACAAAATAAGTTCACTGAAAGCTGCTTTCAACAATATTGAAGTCTGTCCTTTAGCCTGCTAATGTATACACACACATATGTACTGTATGTGTATACATATATATATATATATATATATATATACACACACATATATATAAATATATATATATATATATATATATATATATATATATATATATATATATATATATATATATATATATATATATATATATATATATATATATATATATATATATATATATATATATATATATATACACATACACACACACACACACACACACACACACACACACATACACACACACACACACACACACACACACACACACACACACACACACGGAGAGAGAGAGATATCTAGATGTCTACCTCTCTTTATATATATATATATATATATATATATATATATATATATATATATATATAAATATAACATCTGTGTGGTAAAATATTTAAGTGTGTGTGTATGATGTTGCCCATCCACATTGGGTGCAACTTGGCTTGCTTTCCTACAAAAAAAAGGAAATAAAAAGAAAAGTTTGAGCTTCCCTGAAAGTTTATTTATTTTTTTATTTTACATTTGTTTTCTGGGTAAGTCCGACTTGGAGTGAAGCCCATTTTCAGCAGACGTCCAGGGAGAAAAGCTCCACAACAGTTTACAACAAAACACAATAAATATAAAACTTGCAACATAGTGAATAATAATGTGCCACAATAATATGGTTTGCAATAAATGCATACGAATTTATACAGTATGTAGCTGTAGAGATTTACAATGAGTATATTCTTCATAGTCAGGCTTAATGAGATTTAAACTAAGAGTATTTTTTGTTCATATAGTCAGACCTACAGAGATTTACATTGAGAGGAATATTCATAGTCAGGACTGGAGCGTATCAGCTGATAAGTTGAAGGATGTATTATCTAAAAAAGTAGAAGGGTCAGCACATCTTTATACTTGAGTTAGGTTCCAGTAAATATAGATACTTACTGCAGCTGAAGTATATAAAGAATGGATAGGGAAGATGTGTGTGTGTGTGTGTGTGTGTGGGGGGGTTACATGTAAGAGACTTGAGGTTTAATTATCTAGTTTGATATTACTAGTAAGAAATATTTAGATAGAAAAGTGGAAGGTAGGAAAAGAAAAAAAGTTGTAGGGTTAAGTTCCTTTTAGTTAGTTATTTTCAGCACTTGCTAAAAGTTCCTACACCTGGAACAGCATGATTCCTGAAAACTTGTATGGACTTGTTTATTGTCCATTGGATGCCATTTTGGAGAGACTGATATGGGTTTATTTTGAACTGAATTACATTTTTCTTAACATTTCCTACACTTTGTGCACTCATTCTGTGTAACTTACTAAATATGTTGTAGGCACATTCATCGGAAATATTGAAATAGCATCTTCAGTTAGCTTAGACAGGAAGCTAGGTCCATTTTCACTTGTGGTGAATTTTTCTGAACAAGTGACAGCTGTCTCTGAGGAGGTCAAATGTGTGCACATTGAATGTCTTTGTAACATGCATAGCATATACTATTCAGCCTGCCTATGTGACAGAGTAGATAATTTGATGGGAATGTTGTTTATAAATGAATGTTGATACCAGCTACTTCATGTATGGACAAATACTGAAGTATTGAAATGAACAGTTACATTTGCATGGCACACACCTTCTATATATACTACCAGAACACCTATCTGAACCTCTCAACTGTCCAGATTTTTGCAGAATGTCCAGATTTTTGCTTCATATTTTTTATCTATTCCTCATAAAATGTGTGGCTTTCTGGCAAATGACTGAATGGTATCATTGCATTAAATACATTTGACTTTCAAAGACCATATCCTTCAGAAAATGCATACTAACACAAATCCTGTTCTAGCAACATTCTAAGTTTGAGAGTAGTATTTAAATTCTGCCCCTATTTTTGGACCTTCATCCCCTCTATTATTTTAGGCTTGGTCCAGATTTCCTGCTCTAAGAAGTTGAGAGGTATGACTGGAATGGTTATACCAGGATGGTACACACCTTCTGTATATACCAGCAGAATACCTATTGGAATAGGTATAGCAGGATGGTACATCTCTTCTGCATATACTACCAGAACACCTACTGGAACAGTTATAGCAGGATGGTACACACCTTCTATATATACTACCAGAATACCTATTGGAACAGTTATGGCAGAATGGTACACATTTTCTGTTTAGACAACCAGAACACCTATTGGAACAGTTATAGCAGGATGGTATACACCTTCTGCATATACTACCAGAATACCTATTGGAACAGTTATGGCAAAATGGTACACATCTTCTGCATAGACAACCAGAACACCTATTGGAACAGTTATAGCAGGATGGTACACGTCTTCTCTATATACTACCAGAACACCTATGCAAACAGTTATATCAGGATGGTACACACCTTCTGTATATACAACCAGAACACCTATTGGAACAGTTATAGCAGGATGGTACACATCTTCTATATATACTACCAAGATACCTACTGGAACAGTTATAGTGGGATGGTACACATCTTCTGTCTATACCATCAGAACTCCTATTGGAACAGTTATAGTGGGATGGTACACTGTCACATGTTACACCTATTGGACCAGTTATAGCAGGATGGTACTCATTTTTGGTATATACTACCAGAACACCTACTGTATATACAACCAGAACACCTATTGGAACAGTTATAACAGGATGGTACACATCTTTTGTATATTCTACTTGACCTCCTACTGGAACAATTATAGCTGCCATTTTTGGTGGGGGGGGAGCACAGACATGAAGTATATAACCATGCTCAAACTGTTTCATGGAGTGAATATTTTTTGAGCTGACATGGAGTGCAAAAGATACACACTAATGGAGCTACTGATGCACATTTCATCACTGGTTGAATCCTCCTTGTCTAAGATAACAGGTCGCTTCATATTTTCCTGTTGTTTAATAGCTCGTGGTTGGTGCGCATATAGTTCTGCAGAAGGAGTTTCCCACCTTTTTCTCTTTGCATGTCTGTGGCACTGCTTCTGGATATTTGTTTAACTGGGATTATAAAAATGCTGCTCAAACTGCAAGAACTGCAAAACAAACATGCAAGAAAATACAAAGGTGTATATATTTTTTTTATTATTAGCCTGTAACACAACTATACCACATAATCATATGACTAGTTTTATATATGTCCCTATTTTAAAACTGTAGCTCTGCCTGACACCTGTGGTCAGAACATCCATCTTGGGCAGGAAACAGCCTGATAGTTAAGGCTTTCTGGTGTAACGGAAAAAATACTGACTTCTCTTTTACAATCCCACAAATAACCACAATTTGGAAAGCTTGCATGTCTTTGCCTGAGTGTATGTGTCTGTTTCTGTGTGTGTTTAGTTGGAGGAGGGGATCTTTTGATTCTAGCATTTCACTGAAACTAAATTTCCAGATTTTTTTTACATATGAAATAATATCCAGCAATTAGAAACACTATTTGCAATCTAAGTGACATTCTGTGACATTAATATTTTGTTAAGCATTGTTTCAATACGGGTACACAGTACCAGTTATTCTGCTATTACAACTTATACTGTCTGTCTATTGCAGAGTAAGATCAAAGACAGAGACACAGGCCA
>NC_056748.1:1090984231-1090989231 GCF_019279795.1 Protopterus annectens | reverse complement strand
CAAATAAACAGTACAGAAGTAGTGTTCAGTGTCTCTCTGTCTGCATTGGACAGAGGTCAAGTGTGTTTGACATCACATGTGCTTCGGGATGGAATCCGCTGGTGCCTTGTATGGGGCATGGGTTTTGGAATTATTGATGCAAATATGAGCAGGCAATGTTTGAAGACTGGAAGCGCAGTAGGATTCAGGACCCACTATTGTATAAACCTAAAACAACTAGGCTGGCTCGAATTTCAAAACTACCTGATAATTCCTCAACTCACTATTGCCCACAACATATTACACCTACCCAACAACACCCCAATACTCTCTCAACTTCTAACCCCTTACAACAATCTCAACTCACTTCGCTCCTCTTGTAAACTCATGGCAAAATCTATAAAGGCAAACAACACAGCAGGTGATTCTTTATTCACTAATACAATAGGTAGAAGTTGGAATCTCTTACCCAGTGACATAACTCAGACTACATCCCTGCCACTTTTCAAACAGAAAATTAAACAGTACTTCCAAAATCATTGGCTGTGTTCCTGCAATACACCTGACTAACCATTTTCTCTTACCCTGTTTCCCCTCCACTCTTCTCTTCTCTATCCACCTCAGTTTTGATACTTTTACTGTTTTGAGATTTAAGTATGTACTTTTTGTACAATTGTGGATATTTAATGAACTGCTTATTGTAAACTTGTTTCTCTTTTAAATTATCTTTTGTTCTTTTTTTGCTTTTGTAATATCTGATTTTAGCTATTATCTTAGAGTAGTAAATTTTTTATGTAATGTACTTAGTTTATAGTGGAGCTTTTCTCCTCGGGCCTCTGCTGAAAATGGACATGTATCCTGCCAGACTAGCCCGGTCAACAAATGTAAAATAAATAAAATAAATAAAAATAAAATGTGGGTGCAGAGATGCCTGGAGGTGCACTCTGCTGTAATGAGTTAAGCTCTGTGAACTCACATATTAAAGTTTAATTTGGTGTTGCACTATGTAGCACTTCCTTTTCTTTCTATGATTCATTCAAAATTCAGAATGGTAGTAATGAATGAGTATGTAAAGTGTTTTATTCACAGAATGATACCCCAGTCAGATAGTTGTCTATTACAGCAGCAAGTGGGGGCATATGTTTCTGGTACCTTCCCCCTTTTCCCTGCTGCTGGTGGGCATGACCGCATGTTCTAAGCAGCTACTGTCCTGTGCTCTTTTGGGGACATTTTCAAAATGTTATTAATTAAGAATGTCTTAATGTATTGATATTTTTGTTGTACAGAACATTTTAGCATGCTTTCAGGGAACTTAACAAAGTAGTGGTGTGCTGTAAGTGGCAATTCAAAAAAAAAAAGGGTATAATGTCAGGTGTCAGGTACAATTTAATAGGGTACAATATTGTATGCAGTCATGTTTTTTCTATAATATGGACAGTAAGGGGGGGACAGTACCCCTTATCGGGTATTAGGTTGTACTTTGGAACACTAGCCCACTTACAAGCTGTATTAATGGAAGCCATGCGTTGAATATCCGCTCGGATCCTTAATCTACAGTGTAGTATGGCCTAAAATTCTTGGCAGTTCCATACGGTTAAAGATCTAGGCATCTTGGATTTTATCTTTCTATATGTATATGGTATACTATACTCGTAATGGGGAACAAATGGGTGAAATGTGGAACACTTGCTAATGACCTACTGACAACTTTAACTGAGAAGCTCATAGAATGGTTAAAATGTGATATATTTTACTTATAGGACAGGCTTTTTAAAGGAGTAGTATGATTCAGTTCTATTTACCATTGGTACCAGTTAAATTACTGGCACTGAATGCGTGACATACTCCTTCAAGGTGGAACTTTGAGGAACATGAACTTTTATGACCTCCAAATAAGGAACGTTCCTCAATGAGATACACTTGAGACATATAGGAAGGTTATCAAGGTATTTGGCTCATTTGTTTTATGCATCTTTAGTCTCCTTACTGTGTATATGTCACCATTGGAGCTGCTTGTATAACAAAGCAGCACATGGGAAAAGCTGCCAAGGCTGCACTCTCTAACCGATAAGTATGTAGTATTGTTTAAACTGTTAATCTGTAAGCATGGCTTTGGGGAGATATTATTCTAGTGCTTGTTTATATAGTGCTCCCGAGACTGTTTATATGGAATAAGTTCACTTGGCCCATAGAGGGCTGTATTGATTTTGCATGGAAATCACGAGGTGACTCAGATATTTTGATATTTAAATGATCCCTCATCCATGTTGGTCATTGACTTCATTAGCATGCTTGTATTCATTCACCCTAATAGTCCCAGTTGAGGTTATTTGCACCAGTTTGCTCTAATTTCTTACCTGAGAAGTTTGCAGGCAAAATGTGTTTGATGCACATAAAGCTAAGTATGGTCCCTTTTTTGGATGCCATGAAAGAGGACTCGGTGTTTATCTTTTGTGAGAATGAGCGGTTGAGTGAAGATGGTGGGTTTTCTGTGGTGGCAAGTGCCGCTACTACAAGCAAGCTTCTCATTGGAAACTTGGGGTACGTTTGGTAAGGTTATAGGGAGCTATGTTAAGTGAAACCTCCCCTTTAACATGGATGCCATCTCAGGCTCTGCAATTTGTTGTGTTTGCAGAAGTATGGAATGGTTTAATTTTCTTTACCCTGATTTTTGTCTCTCCTTCCATCTCCATGAAGATGAATGCTGCCACTTATAATGTGGTACAAATGGGTGAAAGGTGGAACGCTTTCTAATGGCTCACTAACAGCTTTAACTAGGCAGATCATAGGATGGTTAAAGTGTGATAATTTTATTTATAGAACAGGACTTTTAAGAAATAATGATTCAGCTTTATTTTCCATTGATATCAGTTAAATTACTAACACAGAATGTGTGACTGACTTTTTCGATATGGAGCTTCGAGGAACATGAACTTTTATCAGATAGGAGAGGTCATTAAAACATTTTGGTTTGTGTGTTAGCTGAGGATTTGCAGTTTTCTTTTCTTTTGCAGATGAGCAAGCAGGGAGTGGGCATCAGTTGGTGACCTGAAGGAAGTGAACTTGAAAGGTGATGGATTCTGCTGGGGTGGATGTTACAGCCACTCAAATGATGCACAATGAGGTCGCAGATGGTGGATTGCAGAGTGGATATCAGTTGGTGGCCTGAAAGAAGTGGATTTGATGGGTGATGGATTCTGTTGGGATGGATGTTCCTGTCACTGGAGTGGTGCACAATGAGGTCACAGGTAATCCTACTTTGTTAGGTGCCCATTATAATATGACAGAGTTTGTGTTGTTTGGAGGTAAGTGAGATGAGGTATGTCAGGGGCAGGGTAAAGCAAGTTTGGGAATTGTTTATGGGGAGTTAGGGGTTGTCCACAGGTGTGATGGAGTTGCAACAATGTGACCCTGTATTGGATTTTGTGGGCATGGTAGTTGAGTTTTCCTGTGGTGAGACTATGCAGATGGGTTGCTTGGTGGTTTGTGCTACTTTGAGAGTTTAGCACTGTTTTTCATTGCCCGCCCACTGCTGCCACACCCAATCAGAAGGAGGTACATTATCTGGATGCCATTTTTAAGGCTAGGTGAAGGGTTTGACACAGCATTGCAAGGCATGTGTGTGTGCTGGGGACATATGAAGAATGGGTTTCCATAGTTTAAGCAGAAGTTTGAAGGGCTAAGTAAGGCACTGTGTTTCTGGGGTTGCTCGTGGATGCAGGCCATGGTTTGTTTGATTTACCAGTTGTGAAGGAAATGAGATAAAACAGAAAAAAAAAACAACTCAAGGGGTGACATTTCAGGACAAGGGTAGATTAGGGGTGGGTTTAGCACCAATTAATATAATTGCACAGGGGGCAGGATTATGTGAATTTACTAAATCTAAGATGGTGGTTTATATGTTTTAAGCATTTTGGTAGGTCTGATAGTGTGAAGATAGACTGTGGCTATTGACAAGATAAGTTTTGCTGCAAGGGTTGGCATTGAGAAATAAAGTTTTTTGGGTTGTAGTCTGAGTGCATTGGCTTTGTGGATGTACACAGTCATTAAAGCTGGTGGTTTGTTGGTCAGCAAATGCTATTTTGGTCATTAGATGTTTTGCTTTATAATAGATAGTGGGTATAGTGGTTGGATGGCTATTAAACTGATATTTTAAAAAAGGAAATCTCATTTTGGTTATATCCCTTGGGTGGCAGAAGGACTTGGTAGTTAGGTAAGATGGCATGCAATTGGACTTGCTTTGTTTAGGATGGTGTTGGGATTTTATTGTTTTGATGGTACATTTGGCAGGTAATGACCTGGGAATAATTACAAAGCTACAGCTGATAGTAGGATAAGTGAGGATATGTTTGATTTACAGATGTTATACAAGGGCATGGGTATCATTTTGGCGTTGGAGAGGGATCATCAGTTTAATTTCAGCTGCTTAGGCAATTGACTGTTTGGGCATTTATATGACAGGGCTTTGGGAGGTTGATGACAGGGATCCACTTTGGTTCAGAGAGGATGGAATACGCCAAATTATGTTTGGCTTCAACCTTTAATGCATGGTTAGGTTTGTTTTGGAAGGCTTTTTTGGAAATTTTGGTATGAAGGAGGAGGGACAGCCTGGTTAGGCTGGTGGGCAGAGAAGAGGAACATGCTTGTCCATCTTCATTTCTCCCTCTGGTGTTGGATTTCATTTCAAAAGTTGGGAAATAAAAGTGAGCTGTTGGGCACTGCTTGATAAGTAAAAGCAAGGAAGCAGAGGTAAGGACACTGCTTATTTTGTTGGATGTTTAATTCAAGACGTGTGAGCAGTGAGATGCTGCTTGATAAGTAAAATAAGTGAGCGGGGGTAAGGGATGCTGCTTATTTGGTCAGGGTGAGTGAGGCCACACTGCCCTAGTTAACAGTTGTATGGGTGTTTATGCTGTGATTGGTCAGGGTGAGTGAGGTCACACTACCCTAGTCAACAGTTGTATGGGTGTTTATGCTGTGATTAATAAATTAAAATATTGGTCAATAAAGTTATGTCTATG
>NC_056748.1:1090891731-1090979231 GCF_019279795.1 Protopterus annectens | reverse complement strand
CAGAGTTTTGTTACATCAGATCTAGGCTAAATAACCAGGTAGTAATGTTTTGTACAAGCTTATAACTGTAGAAAATAACAGGGACCATCATGGTGCAAAGGTGGATTGTGACATAAAAATAGTTAGGTTACAATACTTAGATGACTCAGTTGCTTAGTATTAATGAGAATACATATTTACATGGTAGGACAAGTGCATGTAAGCACAAAAGAGAGGGACAGGTTTGGGAGGATAATTAGGGAAAGACTTTTGAAAAGTTGAGCAGCAACGACAGGAGTAGGTAGGCAAGAGAGAGAGTATGAAGGACATCTGATACTAGAAAATCCACAGATTAGTGAATGCAAGGATAAATAGTTTATTTACCAGTCATGAAGAAAGGCTAGATAAGGTAACAGCAATAGGATAGAACAGAGACTATGAGATTGAGAAGGCCTGATAGAGCAGGATATTAATCAGCTTTGTTAGATGAGATTAGTGGTTATAGTTCCTGCTTAGAAGAAGGGATCATTTAATGGTTGGAACAACGGCAAATAAGTAAATAAAACCTGACTGGCAAGCTTGCAGACAAGGTTACATTCTGCACTTGTTTTTTGTTCTCTATTCCATATTGTTTTCTAAAAGAATTAATTTTCCATTTTATTGCCAGTGACACTTTGGTTATAAGTTCTATTGTCAAGCATATAACCTACAGGCCTTCAAGAAGCTTGATTATCATAACCCCACATTGATATTTAGTATTTCACACATATATAGCAAGATTATCTTTAAAGGATATTAATGCGTGAGTTTGGACTATAAAGGAAGCTTTATTTCATAATCTTAGAAGGTGCTGTGTTTTAGTTTTAGTATTATATTTTATTCTCTAATTTGGTGTTTTCTATCTATGCTGTGTTGTCCCAGGCATATATATTTTTAGACTGAATTAGATTAGCCTTTGCTGAGCTCAATATATAATGTAAATCATGACTCCTTTCTCAGGAAGTTTAATTTTCCAACCCAAAGACTTTTATATTAAAGAACCCTTTTACTTTTGCAAAGTTTTCAGGTGGCTTTTTCAAAAGTTATCTCTTTTTAATTTATCCAAGTCTTTTGGGTTTCTAATACCTTGATGGGAATGGACCCCATTCCTAAGTCAAAGTACGATTAAAGTTCACAAAATTAGTATTGTTTCAGTCTTTGATGTCAGCCAAAAGTGCTCTTTGGAGCACGCGCAATGTGCCCAGCAATGTCTCCTTCTGCAATTTGTACAGAGTTACATGGATCGGTAAGATAAATAAATATGATTGTAGATTCTTTTCTATAAGACCCATTGCTCCTACTCCTATTGGAACTGTCTGGGTATCTTTTTTCCACATTACTCTAGTTTTTGCCTGTAGATCCTGATATTTTATGACTCTGTGTCTCTCTGTACGCAAGATGCTGTAGTCTCTGGGTGTGGCAATTTCAATGATTAATGCTACTCTTGTCTACTTTTTTTGAACCACTATATCCAGTTTTCTAGCATCTATCTTTTGAACTGTTGATAATGGGTGGTCCGATGTGATATAAACTTCATAATTTTCTATGATGTTTTGTGGCTCATGTTTCCAGTGTTTTTCAGCCACTTCAATACCATAATGTTTGCACAATCCCCAGTGCAACAATCTTGCCACTTTATTATGCCTTTCAGTATACAGTCCTTCTGCCATTAATATGTTGCAACCTGCAACAAGGTGTGCAACTGTTTCCAATTCAGTTTTACAAAACCTACATTTGTCTGTTTCTCCCAAATGTTCAATGGACTTTGTAAACCAACATGTATGTAGCCCACTATTTTGGGCTGCCAATATTAACCTTTCATCTCTTGGTTTGAATTTGCCTCTCCTTAACCATTCCTGCATTCATTCCTGATCAACATGAGGTTCTTCCAGAAGTTTTCGATACTTGTAACTATATTTATTCTTTTTCCACATTTCTTGCCTTCTCATCTGGTCCTTCACCTTATATTCTTTCTTTTGTTTTTTGTCACATTCAGTTGCTGCCTGATTTTTATCCACTTCTGGTTTGATTTCCATTCCTGCTTGACGCCAATGTGCTTCTGCTAAATTAACCATAGAAATCATCTTAGATTTATTCTCCTCCTGTTTCAACATTTTCACTATGTTTGGGTTTTGTGAGGTTAGTGGATGTGTGGAGTCCCATGATAGCAGATCTGCACATGTAATCAGTTTTGAGGAGGCCCATACCTCTCTCAGAATGGGGAATATATAATCTTGGAAGGCACAGATTTTCATAAATCATTTGGTGAGCATAGAGCATCCTTCTTGCTTTCCTGTCTAACCTATCCAACACGTTTTGGAATAGCAGAACAAGGCTCAGAACCGAGAATAAATAATGCTTTTGAGTGTTTATTAGTTAGGTCTGATGAGTTGCAAATTACAACCAACTTTGGTATTAATGGTATCAACCCAAATCAAACAACAAGCCATGATATATCTGGTTACAATCTTGTCACAAATGCTAATGGTGATTTCAATATTTACAACTTTTCTGTTTGAGGTGGATACTAAAGTGATGGAATTATTAGCCAAAGGCCTGTCTTTTGTACCATCAGAACCTGCAGATATGGTGAAAACTATTACTGATTTTAAGTTGTTCATTAGAAATCTTAATCTATAAACTTTCTTTAATTCAGAACAGAGACTTATTCCAGAATTTCATTTAGCTAGTACTTTTAACCCCCCAGTAAACATTTGAAAAAAATGTGTGAAATTTACTTGAGAAGTTTACTATCTGGAAAATCAAGAAATAGGAGGAACATAGCAAGAGCAGATTGGGACACCTTTAATGAATTTAGGCAATTGCCAGTAAGAACTATGAAACTGGATAAAGGGGGAGGCTTGGTCATAATGGGTAATGATGTGTATGTCTGTAAAATGACCAAACTATTAGACACAAATACTTATGTTCCAGTTTGCTTAAATGAAGTCAATACAGCTTATAAAAGAATAAAAGACTGAATGATTTATTTATTGAACAACTAGTGGATATGCCTCTTTTGAATTATCTTACTATGTTGGCACCTAGGACACCAGTGTTATTCAGTGTCCCTAAAATACACAAATCTCTAGTAGATCCACCAGTGAGGCCACTTGTGGATGCCCAGCAAAGTATTACTTACCCAATAGCAAAGGTAGCAGACAGTATATTGAAAAAATATTTGAAGGATGAGGGTCAGATTTGTAAGGACTCCTGGACATTTCTATCTAAGTTGAATGAGCTTCCATACCAGGAGGATTACAATTTCCTGATGATTGACATTAAGGATTTGTATACCTCAATTCCGCAACTAGAAGGGTTAGAATGGACTGAGCTCTTCCTTAGGGAGAAAGGGGCATCTGAGTCAGAAATTAGGTTAGTAAATACCCTGTTAGACCTAAATTGAAACAATTATTTTTTATTTGATAAATTTTACTTGCAAAAAAATAGGTGTGGCAATGGGGTCCCCTTGTGGGGCCAGCTTTGCGAACACAATCATTGCCCACTGGGAAAAGGAACACATTTTCAAAAAGGTAGATCTAATGGCATGGCTCTCCTTTTATACCCGCTACCTGGATGATATTTTTGTCATTTATAAAGGTAGCTCAGATGAAGTTGTGGATCTCGTTAAATATCTGAACCAAACTATGGAATTCCTGGAGTTCACATACACTTCACCAAAATGAAATTGTATATCTTGACATCTAACTAGTAAAAGATAGGACCCTAAAGAGACTGACTTCTAAGGTACACAGGAAGAGTACATCTTCAAACACTTATTTACATTACAATAGCTCACATCCATTCCACCAAAAAAAGTAGGTAATAAAGGGCCAACTAGTCTGGACTGCAAAGATGGTAACAATTGAGAGTGATTTCATTAGTGAATGCCAAAAAAATGGTCAAATGTTTATCACAAGAGGGTATCCTGAGGAGCTTGTTTGTGAGATTACAACTGAGGTCCACAACAAAATGGCCAATGGTGTATACATTCCCTTGTTAGGAACCGTGTCCTTTTCAAGTAGTAATTTGGCTAGTAGTACTAATCAAGACTCGATTATGTCCCCTATAAATTTCATTATAACTTTCAGTATGGATAGTAAAGATACACAAGTTATAGTCAAGTAAAATTGGAATTTATTTAATAATGACCAAAGTCTTAAAACTAAAATAGGGTCCACCCCTTCTTTCACTTTTAGGAGAGGGAACAACTTGAAGAACTTACTAGAAAACTAAAACATGAGTTTAGTCAGATACCCTGGTATGACTAGGTGTGAATCATGTAATTAATGTAAGGTCATGGACATTGGTTCCAACTTCAACATCAAGGATAGACACTACAGTACAACATCTGGAAGGTTTAACTATAATTCCACCTTTGTGGTTTATTTAGCTCAAGTCCAAGCATATACCACCATCTATGTTGGGAAGATGGATCGTAAATAACATCAGAAAAGAGAAAATTGAAAATGCCCTAGCTAACCACACCAAGTTAAATCCCACTCACACTTTTAAATTTATGGTAATTGATCACATCAAAAAATCTTAAGGGTGGACCAAGGTCTTTATTATTGGAGAGACTGTAATTAATGTGGCAAATACGTTTGGATGCATGCCACTTTCCAGGTCACAATGAAATGTGTTCCATTCAGGGCCTTCTAAGATTAAAGAACTTAACTAGATAATCTCAGGGTAGGGTCTAGGAGTCAGACCCTTTAACCTTCATTAGTACTGGGTATAAATTAACAGCATGACCTTACTGATCATTATAGGTTTTGGTATCGAATCCACTGGTCTCTTAAGACCTAAGAACGAAGTTGGCTGATGATAAGATAAGGTCTAGGATATAGGTTTTTGTTACTACCATTAAGTATATACCAGCAGTATGACAACTTAGGTTTTATGATGGACCATATATAGCTCTAGTTTCATCCCTTTAAGTGTTCTAGATAAAGTTTTAGGCATGCTAAGATGGTAAATATAAAGTTTAATTTTTTTTTTTAATTTTTATAAATTTTTGTGGCATTTAATATGGTTACCTACTTTTCAAATAGATTTAGGCATTTTGTTTAATTATTTATTTATATGGTTAATTTACTCTGTTTTACTTGGCTTATATTTGCTAAGTTGTTTTACGAGGGAAGACACATGATTAACATAATTATAACTATAAACATATTTTATAAAATTAGGATGAATGAGGGAAGTTGTCAAAGAGGACAATACTGTAGTGATTGTGTTTATACGTTTGTACATTTAGGCACTGATGTATGGTATTTATTGCACTGGATTATTTTGTATTTATGTGCTTATTTGCCAATAGGCTGCTGATTTATTAAGTTGTTGGAACTAATTAATCAATTAGTAAACAGGGTGAGGAATGGGTATTTAAGTAAAATTTGTTTTACACACCATCTGAAGAAGTCTAGTCATAGACTAGATGCAAAGCATTTTATTGTATTGTGTATTGTTTTTTATTTTATCTTTATTAAAGTTCTGTGGTGTCCTGGTTCCCGGCTCTGTTTTATTTTTGTGTATCCAGATCTGTACATATAATCAATTTCAAGGAGGCCCATCCCTCCTTCAGAACAGGGAATATATAATATTGGTATGCACTGATTTTTATAAATCATTTAGTGAGCATGAAGCATCCTTCTTGATTTCCTATCTAATCTATTCAACACGTTTTGGGGCCAGTCAATCACTCCAAAACTGTACGGTAGGACAGGAAGAGCAATTGGTTTATAGTTTGAATTTTGTTCTTAGATGTCACTGCAGTTTTCAGGATTAATTTAAGTCTTCTGAAATATTTCTTACTAAGTTTTATTTACATTTGTTCATGTTTTATTGTTGATCCTTCATCAATTTCCAGGTATTTATACATTCCCTCTTGCTCAAGTTCTTTTATATCACATTCTTGTCCCAAACTGATCTTTTCCTGACACTGCAGTTTTCCTGCTTTAAAGGTTGCTTTTGCACATTTATCAAAACCAAATGACATTCTTATATCATCTGAAAAAGTTTTGACAACTTGCAGTTGTGCTTTCAGTTGCTCATCTGATGAGCTATACAGTTTTAAATTATCGACAAAGAGAAGCTGAGAAGTCTTTACACTTTGTTGTTTTCTAGGAGCCAAACTATAACCATGGCCTTAGCTGATAAGTAGACAGCTTAATGGGTTAAGGGCAAATCAAAATAGCAGCAGTGACAGAGAGTGACCCTGGAATATCCTCCTTTGAATTTTTATCTCTGGGATAATAATTTGTCCTTTATCATGGCTTAATTGCATAGCAGTCTGCCATGGCCACTGTTTTATGGTTACTGTAATATAGTCGATCAGTGTAGGGTGTATCTTATACATTTTAAGCACTCTTTTATCCATGAATGTGGGATACTATCAAATGTTTTTTTGTAGTCAATCCATGCCATACTTAAGTTCTTCCCCTTTTTACAGTTTTCCACTATGACGTTATTTAACAACAAATGATCCTTTGTTCCATATGACTTTCTTTTATTGCCTTTTTGTTCTAAATGGCTATAAACTCTGTCAGCATCAATTCCCGTGTATAGTTTATACATCATTGGAAGGCAAGTTATTGGTCTATACTTTTTAGGGAAGCTTGCAGGTTCACTCTTAAGTAGGAGCATTGTTTTTCCTGTTGTTAACCAGGTTGGTGTCTGTTCGGGGTGTGCATATAAATAGTTCTTACTCATGGCTAAATCTTCATGCAAAGATGTTAATACTTTCAGCCAAAAATTAGATACTGTATCTGGGCCTGGGGTTTTCCAATTAGAGGCTTTTCTAAACTTTTTTTCAATCTCTCTGGCTGTTACTTCATCCAATTTCATATCCTGTATCTTTGAACCTCTTATTCTTTCTTTAACTTCTATCCATTTAGCATCTTTGTTATGTTCCATAGGATCTTCATAGATACTTCTCCAAAATGTATATATTTCTTCTTTTTTTGGCAGCCTTTCAATTTCTTTTACCTTTTTTCCCAATAATCTGTAAAACTTTTTTGGATCATCGATAAATTGCTTATTTTGTACTTTTCCTTTATAGTTATTTTTGTATCTTCTAAGTCTTTCCACCTGTGCTGAAATTTTTAGTTTGTCATTTGCAATAGTGCATGATAGATCCTGGTCTGTTCTAATAATGTGCATTGCTTTAATCACATCTATCTTTCTTAGTATTTTTTGTTGAGTTATTCCCTCTTCTATAATCTTCTAACAGTGACACTTCTTGTCTTAACTGCTTTATAGTTTTCTCTATTTGATATTTCCATGACGGTATTCAGTTTCTCCCCTTCCTTTCCCTCACTACCCTGTGCTCTTGTGGTAGAAATTTAGCAGTTATTAATTTAGCTGCAGAGTAATATATCCTGTTTACTTCTGTTATATCACATGGATCTCTATGAACAGTCCTAATTACTGTGTTCATTTGTTTTATCAGACTTCTGAATTTTTGGGTTTTATTAACCTTATGCAGTGTATTTGTTTCATTGATCTTGATATATCTGTCTATGTCTATTAAATCAAGCAACTCTTCTCTTAGCTCATTTTCTTCCAAACTAAGGGCACATCCCTTGTTTTGGAATTCCTGCGGGCATTCTATAGATGATTCTATTGCATTTTCCTGCAGCACATTCTCTTCAACTTCATCGTGTTCATATGGGAGCTCAATGGCCTAATGGCCTCAACATTGACTGCATCAGAGTTTTCAGTTTCCTGTCCCTTCCCCTGCTGTCTAGCTTCAAGTGAATGTATAAGCTGGTTTCCTGGGGAAGGCTCCAAATTATCTTCATATGCCACCTGACCAATTGCTTCCTGTTCCACTGATTTCCCCTTAATTTGGATATCCATTACTATATGCTGTTGTAGTGCTTTCTGAATTAGATTTTCTACACTGAATCCTTTGCTTTGCAGGTACTCCATGACCTTAGTTTCTATTTCTATTTCTTTAACTTCTTTGTTACTAATCAGATTTGTGAGGTAGCTTTTTCAAAAGTTACAGAATGATGTGTCCTATAATGAATAAGATAAAAGTTTAAATTATTGTTTACCATTCACCTTAGATCTTTTAAGTCACTTTTGATTAGACCATTTAATTTCTAATCATATAATTTATATCCTTTTGCTATGTGTCATGATGCTACATATACTGTTAATGAAGTTAAGGTTATTCTTACTAGACCATCTTGGAAAACTTCAGCAACTTTTATTGGAGCACTTTTTACCCAGTTTGCAATCATGAACCCCCCCTCCCTTTTGTGGCATAATTAACATAGCTGAAATTATAAAATGAATGCATTTCTTTTTCTCTTTAAAACTCTAACATACGTCTGCTTTTTGTGAATTCTGCAAAAAAAAAAAAAAAAAAGGCATTTTCTTCAATGGTATTTACTATGTCTTGTGGCTGAAAGAAAGACGAGTGCTTTTGTCTACTGGATTATTTTCATGAGTTGCAGACATCTTCAGAATAATGCACATAATAATGAAATTCGTAAATAATTGTAAGAGTAATATATGTATTGGTAAGATCAGTCCAGAGGGGTGAACGTACGTGCTTATATCACTTGTGCACAGATTCATATTTCTAAATTCTAAACAGTGGTCTCACCTTTCCATAGGGGGAAGATGAGATTAGAACAAGGCTAACTACCCTTGTGAGTCATTTTAAGCCTAGCCAATTATCCCCTGTGAGATTCAAACCCTGTATCATGTGTTTGTAAGGCAAACACCTTAACCATTAGGCCATCCTCCCAAACCCATTGATGATGAGTAAAGCAAAGTTTCTAGAGCCTGTGTGCATATGTACTATAGCCATTGCCATTTTAAGGCTATATGTACTATAGCCATTGCCATTTTAAGACTATATGTACTATAGCCATTGCCATTTTAAGACTATTGTATAGTATTGCCATTTAAAAAATGGATGCATCCCTTAAAGCATTGATTCTGCAATGAGTGCCATTGTTTCTTTGATGACTGTGATGTTAATATTGTTTCCATTTAGCTACTATTTGTACAGAATAAAAGTTAGCCATTTACTTAAAGTGTCATTGTTTCCTGATGTTACTCTTTCTACTAACTAACATTACTGGATAACCAGACACGTGCAAGTGCACTTCCAGATTATTTGACGTATTTCAGAATCAGTATCTGAAAATGTTTCTTGACAAAGATATGACCTCGTATAATTGCACTTATCTGTCATTTGGTTCTTGTACAACTTTTATAAAATTAACATTTTGTAATGTTACTCTGTGTGGTGGAAGTACTTTAAGAATTCTTATACTGCCCCACTCATACTCTCATTTTCTGGTATTGTCTGGAATATATATTAAACTTTCATCACCAGGCATGTGCAACAGATAATCTTTCAGTCTGCTGTCCACAGTAATGTTAAATTGTTTAGCATGCTTCTGAATTTAGATACCCACCAAATACACTTAAAATAAGTATATCTAGTTCATATTGGCTTCTTCAATGCCTAGGCTAATGTTTACAGCTTGTGACTGACCAAGACTGCAGCAGGAAGCAAACACAGAGCTATCATAATCTCTCCAGGTGACTCCCATATTCTAAATGATGGCTTAACATACCTAACTGAAAGGTGCCAGGATCACAATGTTAAGTTAAATGCCAAAAAATGTAGAACCGTGTCCTTTATGCTAAACAGTTTAACATTACTGTGGATAACTTACTGAAAAAATATATTTTCCACATGCCTGGTGATGAAAGTCTATAATAAATTCCAGACAATATCAGAATATAAGAATTGGTATCCATGTACCTGCCACAGAGATGATACTTTTTTGAAAACTGACACAATTATAAGGGACCTGGACACTTTCATTGACAATAAGCTATCTTTTGACACTGATGCATCAACTGTCATTAGCAAAGCCTTTTACCTAGACACACTGATTACCAGGGGTATATCTTCTAGGTCAAGAGAAGTTCCCTCTCTACCATAATAGAATTTAGTACCCCTTTTTGGTATGTACTTCTCTAAGTACATGACTCCACTAAAAACACCAAAGCATTTCCTCACAAAGAAAATTAAGGGCATGTTTTCCATGTACCAAATAGATCACCTTAAAGCACTCTCTCTCTCTCTCTCTCTCTCTTTCTCTTCTGTTCTGTCTCTTAAAGACTTTTTTGTGGGAGAATACAATTCTGCTTAATCTACAACATCATTCTTTGCAGCATCCTACACATGCACAAAGCAAACACCTTAGTTAAACAGCTGCTCAAAGGATCTAAACTTCCACAACAGGATAAACAGGATCCACTGACAAGATCCATATCTCTTAGAACATATTTTAATGTAAAACAGTTTAGCTACCTGACCCTCTTTAAATACAACCTAGATGAATAGATCAGAAATAGTAAATTTGCCTGTGCGCTGACCCTCTCATGCCTTCATTAAAAGGGGAAGGATAGTCAATACTTCATATTGTAGGTTACTGATAAAACAGGATATTTAGGCTAGGCTAAAAATGATCTGAACAGTCTAGTATAAATGTATAAACTTAACTAAATAGTAGCTATCAAATGCTGTATGAAAATGCTAAAGACCTAGAATATGTAATGACATTTCTTCTCTAATTTCCATTATACTGTTAATCTGTACCTCACACCAGATTCTCACAAGTATATCTCACTTCTTTTGACTGTTTTGCGACTCTGTCTACTTTTTGAAGAAAATATATGCTTTTGTGGGTCTACTATGAAAACTTGACTTCAAATCTGATGAACACAAAATATTTGTAAACCTGAACTACCAACTTTTCACTGTGCACAAGATGGACTTTGCCAGTCCAGACCTCTTTTACTTAAGTAAACTGTTTCCATAGTTATAGAAATGTGGAGAAAAGCGAAACACTTTACAAAGTTTCTACACATTAACTGCTGTAATACTGCTGCTAAAATGTAGCTTCAGGAAAATGTGATTAAGGGAGATAACTGTTAACTGGTTCATCACTCCCCACATACAAGGTACGTTGCTTTACACTTACCTATTTGCTTAGGCTCATTGATCCAGCTGGTCTTAATGTTTACAACAAGCCTGAGAAAGATGATATCTGCTTCAAAAATCCTGCCATCAATTATTATTGTACAAGTATATTGAGACAAAATGTTGACTTTCATTCAGTGGATTGGGCATTGTTATATAAAAGAGATTCAGTTTTGTTAGACATGTATAAGGTACTTCAAATAAAATATTTTTGAGATTATTTGTGAAAGATGATGGCGTGGGAAAATTTTTAACTTCATTTGAAAAAGAGTTCAAAGTAGTGGTTCTTTATGAAGAAATGAGTTTCATGAAAACAAAAGGGAGTGCTGTAGAATGTCACATTTATTGTTTAATGATGATAATAAATCTCAGTCCTTTGAAAAAAAGGTTTTAGTCTATGAAGTGTCTACAAAGATGTGCACTAGTTTGTTTTAACAAATCAGAATACAAAAGTAGTTTTTGTTTCTTTTATTTAAGTAGGACTTGATCCATTTTATCTGTTTCAGAGAGGAAATAATGCTCATCCCTTGCCTTATACCAGTGAGTCCCACATATTTTTTGTCATTGTTTGTACTGCCTGAAACATATTTATTATGTCTTGTTAATACAGATGTGTGACTGACAACATATTCCAGGATTAGATGTAACATCCCTACTGACAGTGGTCTGCATGCCTGCTTCTTTAAAAGGCAGAAGACCCAGTTTCAATTTAAAAGGCTCTGATACGTTTCTAGTTAATGATTTAGTTGTATGTTGGCAGGTGGTTGCATGTGTTTTAGTTCCTAATTTAAGGATATATAAGGAAATGGTAAGTAGTGAATGTAACCAGAACAGGGTCTATATTGTCTAAGCGACTGCTTAGCTTGTCAAATGTCTAAACGTCGACAGCTAAGGGTTGAAAACTGACAATCTCAAATGGCCAGGTAAGCTAGTTCGTTCATCAGGAAAAAAATTTACTTGGCCATGTGCCCCCCACACCTCCCCTAACTAAATATATCAACTCCGAGATCGCTCTATATTGGGTAAAGGGCAAATTCCCAATAATGGCCAAGCAAATTCCCAATGAAAGAATTTGCTTACCTGGGATTCCAGATTGTAAGTTTTCGACCCTTAGCTGTTGACATTTAGGCATTCGACAAGCTAAGTGGTCGATTAGATAATATAGACCCCCAGAAGATTGGTCAAATTCCTCTTGAACTCCTGGCCCTCCGATGAATTAGTGGTCATTTACTTTCACAGGTCTTTTCTAGGTTTCAAAAAGCATTTTTTGGTCTTCTCTAAGTTGACCAGCAGTCCCATTTTCTGTGTCATCTGCACAAATCTGAAATGCTTGTCAGAGCTGAAATGATTTTACTGTATCCATTGTTAGAGATCCATATGATCACAGTATTGAAGCAGTGAACTGTATATATATTTGACAGGCATAAAATCAGAAAGTCATGGAAGAGAGGAAAGACAAGGGAATCTATGAGAAAGGAATCCCATTTATTACTGGTTGTAAAAATTGTTAAGACATGTCAGCTGCGACTATAAGAACTTGGTCACTCAGGTAACTTATCAACTAGTTTAATTCAAGTTGATTGGTAGGGTAATTGTAATGCTGCTGCTGTTGCACAATGTTTTGTTCTCCAGTTCTGGGTAGGGTCTACATGCTTTCCTTTATGAATTTTACCAGGTGCATCAATTTCCTCCCACATCCAAAGGATATACTATAGCTGAATTGTTGAGCCTCGGAATTGCCTGCAGGTGTAGGAATGAGTGCACATGCATGTTACTCGACTGATGATGGATGCGAATTATAAGCAGGATAACTTCCTCTGTCCTGCACCTGCTGAATAGCAGCACAGGGTCTGGCTGCCTCACAATCTCTAGTTGCATTAAGTTGATAATTAAAAAATGAATGAACAAGAGAAGTTAGTCATGGACCAGTGAATCAAATCATTGTGACAGACCAAGTAAGAATGCCATCTAGTCTTCTTGCTGTCATCCATGGCCTTGGATATGGTGTTAGTTAGAGGAAGGAGAGTAATGTTACTGTAGTAACATTTTCTGATGCTGATAAGTGAATTGAATCAATGTGGTATTTAATCGGATTTGTCCAATGATTCTATTAGATGATATAGTATTGAGATTTGTCTGAACAATTCATTCTTGTCATGCTTTTTATTGCTTTTTTAAATATTACCAATAAATATAGTTGTAGGTTCCACCAGTACAAGCAGTAGAAAATTTCAGCAGTACGACTCATTAGATAGTGATATTTATTACAGATGGATTAGTTAGCATACCTCCCAACCCTTTAATTCAAGAAATCTGGACATTGCCTAAAATAATGTGGGATGAAAGACCAAAAATAGGGAAAGACTCCAACTTCACTTTATCCATGCCAACTCTTATAAATTTAGAACATTTCTAGAATAACAGGATTTATGTTAGCATACATTTTCTGAAGGATATGAATTCTGAAACTCAAATGTATGTCATTATTTAGTGACTTCACTCCTTAATGATTTGCCAGAAAACCACAACTTTTTGAGGAAGACACCAAAAATATGAGTAAAAAATTTGGACATTCTGGGAAAATCTGGACAGCTGAGAGATATGTAGGTTAGGCTGGTAAAAAACAGGTTAATACAAAACAGACACACACCACTTTAACCCTCCTCCATCACTGGACAAATTGCTATATATGATAATGAGTGGCACCATTCCTTCAGAGTAGAAAAGCTTACTGCTGATTCCAGAATGACAAAACAAATCTCATTGTCATTCATGCCATTTGAACTGAGGCATTCAGATGGATGTTTCCTGATAGTCCCACAATGATGGCAGTATACAAATTTATGAAGGCCTCCCTTCCAAAGCATTTGAACAGAATGCATTGAATTTCAGTCCACCAACATTTATTTGTATATTTCTTTTATTTACCCTTTGATGATCAGATTAGTCCCAAAAGGCTAGTGGCCTATTTTCAAGGGAGATCAAATGTGGTATTTAATCACTAATAGCTGAATATTCGTAGCATAAGTAACAAAGTTCTAGTTTCACTGTGTCCATGCCAACAGAGATGACTGTACTTCAAAGTCCTTTTACACATGAAAGTTCTGTTCTGTGCTCCACAAAGCATGTTTGTCTTATATAGGTTGATTTACAGGCCCAACCCCAATGATCATAGCTAAAAGAATGTTTTTATAGATCTAAAACAAGTAATCCCATTTCATATTTAGGCATTTTTATATAAGAATATTAGTATCATGTATTTTTTGACTATTGAGGAGTTTGGGGGGTAGTTTGCATAGTAGAACCAGCTGCTGAGTATGTATTCTAAGAAAATGTTTGCAATTTGAAACTACCTGATGTTCAAGGATTGAGGGGTTTAGTTTCTATTTTATCTAGATAAGTCCCATAAACTCATAGCTTTGTGAGATTAAGGGGAATTTTATTATCTGATGAGGTAATACCAGACTAATTCTTAAGTGTCTTCATTTTGAGAGTGGTATTTATTGATAAATCAAGCCAGAACTGTATTCTTACATTTTGCTTCCCCTCTCATATTTACTATTAAAATGATTTCACATCTGTTTATGTACTCTGATAATAATATATACATATTGTTTCAATTATCTAAGATTATCTACCTTCTGGGATTATTCTCTGTTTGTGAAATTGTTCTGTTTTTGTATGTATGTAGGTATGTATTTATTTATTTGCATAAATTTCATCAACTGGGTGACGCCTGCAAATGCTCTGGTGTGATTGGTGCAGTCCCCTGGTAAACAAAATAAATAAACTAATAAACATTATCTTGTTTGTAAGTTTCTTATATTTTATGCAATATATTTTTAAATTGAAGTCCAATACTAGTTAACTTTGCCTTGGATTTAAAATTAGCAGGTATGTACAATTTGCTTACTAGAAAGTGGAATACAGTAGGAATGATTAATGTAGTTGTCAGTTTTGAACAGAATACTTAAATGGTATAAGATTGTTAATAAATTGTACCATGGAATACAACAGTAAACACACTTCCACTAAAAATTTCACCATATTCTTGTGGTAGATTAATTGCATTTGTGATGAAAAATAGCTACTTTGACAGAGGAAAAGTCTTTATTAGGTTAATAAAATATTTTGATGACAGAGTATAAGAGAATGAGCAAAATAAGTTAGCCTTTAAATCATGTTGCCAGATTTGACTGCTGTTTCAGAACTAGGAAATGTAACTCTTCAGTAATAGAAGAGGAGTTAATTTGTGAAGCTCTTGTGAGGTTAGGATAATATCGTCTTCCTACATATTTAAATATTTGAGTGATGTTAGATTTAATTTGTTTACTAAAGGGTGTATTACATAGATAATGAAGCTTAGAACTATGTTCATTAGTTTTAGAACACACAATATTCTAAACAGGCCAATACATAAAGCAATACACATCTAATAGCTAGTAATAAATTATCTCCATAATAAAAGTACTTATAAGGAGAAGAACCTGTATCAGTTGTATAAAATCTGGTTTTTATTCCAAATTAGAATGAGAACAGGTTCCACAGTTACAATAGAAAAGAACAAGCCCACAGAGAATCCTTGTTTCACTCTGTTGGCTTGTTTGAATTTTGAAGTAGAAATTATATTTTCAAAAATTTAAGCCTCTGTATTTGACATCAGAATTTTGTATAAAATGAGAAGTTGAAAAATATTGGGAATAGTCTAATGTAGGATATACAAAATTTCAGTGAAACATATCAGAAGTCATTTGAACATCAGCAGTGAACAAAGCTAGTTTTGGAGTGTTTTTTATAAACATTTATAGTTAGTCTCTGTAACTTCTGGGTGTGCTATATAAATGATCTCATAGAAATGAAGACATACTGCAAACAGGAAATTACTTGGGTTCCATTTGGTAGTTCTTAATTTGTAATTATAGCCATAATCCTATGATCCATATTTAGCAAAGAGTCTGGTCTGCAGTCAGTAGCCTGGTTTGAAAGTTTCATATTATACTGAATTAAAATTAGCTTGAAAAGATGTTGGTGGGTAGCTAGTGTCCTTCAACGAATACTGTATAGGCATACCAGTTTTTTAAAATGAATGATATTGAGTAAGTAGGTTCCTGACCCAGAGACTCCCCAGACTCTGGAATAGATTGCCCATACATGTCAAGCAGAGTGCCTCTTTGGTCCTCTTCAAAAGGAACCTTGACGATTGGATGGGAGAAAGGAAATTCACCCCGGGGATCACGTCAGTCGCCCTGCTAGACAGGGGTCCAGGGAAGTAAATAGTGTGGGAAGAAATAGCCAGGGAATTGTTATGGCTAGGCTTGTATAGGCCCTAGGGCTGATAGCCTAGTACCAACCTATGAACCTATGAACATTACAGGAGACTCAGTCTACTCTCAGTGCATGGCTAAACTCTGGAATAGTATCCCCATGCAAATAAAACTCGCTGACAAAACTCAGTAGTTTTAAACCACTGCTTAAATAACATCTTAACTAATCCTGGTCCTGTAAATGCTCATCACAGGGTTAAAACTTTTTCACTGTACAATACTATCCAAATATTCACCTTAAATATATTCTCAACCTCTTACGAAATGACAAAGCAATCTTTGTACATAACTGCTACCCATACAATCCACTGAGTTGCATGTGTGCTTTCTTTAGTAACCTCTACCTCTATAAAATCTTAAAATGTATACGTATAAATGTAATCACTGTTTGTGTATAAATGTAAATAGAAATGTAACTACTCTGTGTTTGATGGGAACTTAGTTTAATTTAGTTTAATGCAACATAAGCAAATTGAGCTTTTCTCTCTGGGCCTCTGCTGAACATGGATATTAGTCAGTTGGACTTTCACAGTAAACAGAGGCAAATAAATAAATAATAAAGGGTGCCAACTGCAATTCATAAACATTTTTAAAAATTCCCGCAAATGTGAAGAGATGAATTTTTTTCTTTGCCTACAACTTATTTACAGCATTGTATACTTGGTCAGGAATTAGAGAAAAGTCACTAAGTCAAACTTAAGTTAATTTAAATAGAGTCAAATATAGTACAGGTTTGATGTGAAAAGAATGTCTAGTAAAATAAATCTTGCTGCTATAAAAAGAAGGTAGTAGAAATTTTATCAGTCTTAAGAACATCATTGTTTGAAAAATTCAGCAGTCTTTTTAGAACTTTACTTTGGAAGATGTATTATTTTAGCTGATCAGCATATTTCTGAAAACACATCTAAGGACAAGAACAGATATGTATCAGGTATAAATGCATTTCAGACACAATAAAACGTAGGACGCAAAAAGTCATGGGCATGCCTGCTCATAGTAGGGTATTTGCAATAAGCAGTTACTCACGTTAAAGATAGTTACTTCTACAAAATGGAAACTTAATAACCCTGGTGTGCATTTAGTAGTACATTCTCCAACTGATCTTGGACCATGAGGTCTTAGCAACAAAGTATACAGTTATCTTCCTCAATGAAGTTCAGGAGCATAATTGCCACAGTTTACTTGTACCTGCCAGAATCTCAATCTACCTCAAAGCTGCTTGGTGTTTCTAGTAAAGATGCTAGCCTTTGCTGGAAATAACAAAGCTTTGCATTCTGGATTAGCCATTTGAAGTACTTTCAATGATGCCTTGTTGCTGATAGGTTGAAAGCTCTTACATTTGTAATTTTTTTCAAGCTATTGCAATGAAAATGCCTTGTCCTATTCCATACAGCCAGGGGATAGCTTGCTTTTCTGTATTAAATGATAACTGTGTGATTTCTCATCTTACAAGTGCATGCAGCTGAGTGTGTCTAATACAACTCTTGTAATAACATTTACTTACCATTTTGTCCCCCCCCCCCATTATGTATTTTATTGTACTCAACTCTTTAAATGATTTCTGTACTAGAACTTGTTTCCAAGGGCTTTTGACAAAATGGGCTGTTAGGAGTCTGATTATCCCATTTAAAATATAAATACATAAAATAATGCTTCTGATTTGTGATGCAGGTTCGGTATCTGTAGTAGTTCCAAAGTTGTGTTTACTGATTATATTGTACTACATCAACGGACTTAATCCCAACAGGCAATTGTTAGAGAGAGGTGAATATAGACAACTATAATACTAACGGCTTAGTCACTGATTTGTATCATGTGTGCACATTCCTAGAAAATTCTCACCTTATTTGAGACTCTACCACATTTTCTGTTTCTTTTGATTTATTAAACCTCCTGGCATGGTATGGTCTCAGAAGTGAAGACATATTTGCCAGAACTGAAGAAATATATCTGCAGAAGTGAAGGAATATGTTTAGTATAAGGAATGTGTATTTTTCAAAAATGGAAGTTTAAATATTAATCAAAGGAATTTTAGCAGAAAGCTGGATGCTTTGGATCCAGAAGTGTGATTTATTTCTTACTGTAAGGCGATTCGATGACAAGACTTTAATTGGTACGGTCTGTAATATACTGTACGGCACTGGGGAGGAAATATTTAAGGTGCGTAATTGTTTTTCCTATTCCTGAAGAAGAGGAAAGAAAAACAGCAGCATTTAGAAATTCATGAATTGTCAACCTAGAAAGAATCTGGTGTTTAGCATCTGCGGTTTGAAATAGCACTGAGACATGCAGATGCTATAGAAAGTCATATTAATGTTCTTAAAGACAGAGCCAAAAACTCTATATTTGGGGAGTATTTTGTCTTGGGGAATGAGTTGTAGTACAAGAAATGATGAACTGGGCAAGAGCTTAATAAGGGAAACAGTGTGGCCTTATTAAAAGCTGTGGATGTGTTCGAAGCAAGTGAAATTAGTAGGCAGTTAAAAGGATTAACTGAAAAAATGTGCAAAATAAAATAAAAGCAAATAATAAAGAGAAAAAATAATACATCTAGGGTGGATTGCAGGAATAAAATATATAAATGGGAGCCATGTCAGGATTCAAAGTGCAGGCCAGGCAAATGATTGTATATATTTTTTATCCATGATTCATGCAGTAGAAGTAGTTATAAGAATGACAAAAGTCTTTACCTGAAGTTAATCTATTCTGTAGAGTATGTCCTTGTAAGGAAATTTATTCTTATATTTAAAAGAAAAAGCAGGTGCTTAAAAGAATGTGGATGTTGAACAGAAATATGAAGTGAGAAAACCTGATGTAGTGAAGTCTGAAAATGCTGTTGAAGCAATGAAACGTGTATGGAAGTCAAATTCAGTTGAATAAAATATAGATGATGGGCAGAATATACAATTTCAGTAAGGAATGGGTGGATAATTTAATCTTGTCTTAAGGTACTTTAAAGCTTTGGGACTTTGTGTCTCTGAACAGACAGTTTGTTAACTTACTCTGGCTACCAGGTGATTAACTAGGGCAAAAAACTGCTTTTGCAAAAATCTGAAGAACAATTTTTTTTTTCATCAAAGCATGTAATGTCATGTAGTTTGTGTGAACTTAGGAATGGTAAAATTAATTCACAGCGTAAAAGCAAAGACTGTATTTCTACAGCAACAACCACAATTAGTAAGTCACAACGATATTAGACATACTGTGTGTTAGCACAGAGGCTTAAAGCTCTGGACTGTTAATGACTTGCTTCCACTAGCCAAGGTTACATGGTTTGCTTCCTTCACCCTTTATTTGTCTACTGTCTGACTCTGAGCAAGTCCCTTAACCAGTCACTTCTCCTAGGTCAACTTGATAATGGACAGTTGCATTAAGTAGGATTACCTGGTTAACAAATGTATAACAAACTTTACACATCTATACTGGCCAGTTTATAAACATATGAGGTTTATTAGGAGAATATGAATTGCAAAAATGCATACTGATGTTTTATTGGCGATACATGCTCATAGAAAAGTACAGGACATCTCAGAAGTTGAAAAGACCTGGAATTGAAATGAATGGAAAGAATAAAAGTAGTTAAAAGTAATTCACACCAACAAAATGGAAGATTAAGTGCAGTTATGAAGTAGTTAGCACCAACAGAATGGAAGATTAAGAGAAGTTATGAAGTAGTTAGCGCCAGCAGTATGGCTGAATGGTAGATTGTTATGAAGATTGACACAATTTGCCTTTATAGTCACCAACAAGATCTAAGTAAAGTAATAGAAGGAGAGCATTACCTATGCCTTGCATTTGAAAAAGTGGTCTTAAGAATGATAAATGCTATTTTGTTTTCCAGTACGAGATGCAGACCTGACAGTCAAAGCCTAGTGAAATCAGAAAATTTCAAATAATGTACATTAATACAGTAGGAGGGAGGGCTAGGTTCCTTGCTTTGGTATTAAATTACTAGGTCCGTCTAAATTTTATATCATTACGTTCTTATCTCTTAATAGCGGCAGAAATGTGGAGAAATGCATGCATAAAATGGTAGAAATAATTGCTTATTAATATTTTTGTATTTTATTAGACTTGTTTTTTTTTTGCCTGTTTGATTTTCATGTATATATGATTTTTCTGATTTTTTTTTAATAGAAAATACTTTTTTTTCAATAAGTGCCATGGGATCTTTTACATCCTCCTAAGATACCACCAACTCATGTAGATGGGCCTTCATTTAACATCTTGTCAGAAGATCAGTCATTTGCTTACATTAAGACTTGGATTTCTGACCTACTATTAAATCCTACCAAAAATCACAGTCATTTTCTTTATTCCAAAGTCCTACTACAAGAATATCTCCAACTTTAACATTTTCTCATTTAAAAATATTCAGCAGGAAAAAAGTCTCAAAAACCAAACTATTAGATGTTACTGATAATCAGCTGTACTTCAATACTCATATTAAAGTAGTAGTGAGGAAAAATCATTTCAAGCGAGGCCTCCTCTATAAAGTTTCAAATTTTCTCACTGTATGCTCTCATAAATCCACCGCTACTTCTTACATTTGAGCATGTTTACTGTATGCTTCTCCCACACTTGCTATTAAGAATACTGCATTAACACATAAGTTGGAACAATGGTATAACAAAATTGCCAAATCTGATTCAAATTCACCTAACTCATCGCATCATTGCTAACCCTAAGAACAGTACAGTGGCTTGAATTCTCAAACTTTCCTTTCACAGTTAAAACTTGCTCACAATGTAGTCTTTTTCCAAGACAAATATCCCTCTCACAAGTCTCTTCTTCACTGGTACTCTGCTTCAAGACTGTTTTGATCTGTAAAGACTAATATTTTAGAAATAAAAAAAATCATATAACAGTTCTGGAGACTCCTTAAACTCCAATTCAGTATCCATAATCTGTACCCCTCCTACAATTAGACAAATATTGTCTTTGAAACTCTTCAAAGAACAGCTAAAATATTTTTAAATAATCCATAGCTTTGCTCTTCTGCATTCTCAGCAGACTATTTGTAATTACCTTTCAAACTCTGTGGTCTGTTATTCCCTCATACTCTGCTTCACTAAATATATGCTCACTAAATTGTATGTCCTCTCATATTTATATTTACTGTATTTTCTGTCAGTGACAGTAAACTCTACTGTTCTTAACGCTCATTTCGGCTGCTTACTTACTTTTCTAATCTTCTTTCATATTAACCTTATCTTCAACTATCCTAACACGCTTCCTACCTATGTATAGGCCAGTTATTACATTCCCCTCTGCTAGCTTGCAAATAATTGATAAACTTGCTGTAACTTTGATTTTGCATATAAATGTAATTTCTATTTTTTTTTTATTATCATTTTGTTTTGTTTTCTACTTTTAGGAGCTTTTTTTCCCCAGACCTCAGCAGAAAAGGTGTCTTTCATGGCCCATTTGAACCATCCCAGTGGGTAGATGGCATAATGGTTAACATGGTTACCTTACAGACACAAGATACAGGGTTTGATTCTCACAGTGGATAACTGGCTAGGCTTAAAAGGACTTACAAGGGCAGTTAGCCTAATACTAATCTATAAATAAATGTAATAGAACCTCCTCATTGCTTTTTGTCAAACATTCCTCCAAACTTGATAACCTCACAGCTGGTGTAAAGCAACACACAAAATTTGTGGATTTATAACCACTGGTCTGCCATTTGTGACTTCTGCTTTTGTTTTTGGTGTTTTTCCTAGTTTTGGGTGAATTCTAAAACAAGGCTCTGTGTGGAGCCCAGTCCTGTTCTCATATTAATGACCATACAAACTATCCCATCATGATATGCAGTTCTGTATGCAGATGACATTTGCATTCTGTGGTGAGCTGTCAAACACTTCTTATTACAAATCCAGCTACAGGCTGATCTTAATAAACTGTTAGAGTGTGCACCAACAACCTTTTTATAAACAGCAACAAAACGTACTACCCTGCTGTATGCATGTTGTTACCACTGAAACAATTAAAGACAACTAACAGCATTACACACCTACAAGGAAAGGGAATGCAAGAACCTCTCAATACAAATATCTAGGCCTTTGGTTAGACCTTACACTTTTTTTCTTTAAAAAAGGGAACATTTAGGTTACATTTCACAAAGTTATAGTGCAAGCAGAAGTACATTTAGTTTTAAACCATCTTTCTGTTGACTCAAGAAAAACAGTTACAAGGACTTTTCTAATACCTAAATTAAAATATGTCCCACCAATCACTTCCCTCAGTTCCAGTCATAGAACCCACCCCAATCCAAATCACTATTAATAAACTGTGTAGATTTTCTACAGTTAACAGTAGCTTGCAACAACACAGCATCACCATGCCACACTTAAGAAAGCTAACTATCTGTTATAGCTGGGGCTACCTTCCTCCTTGCTTTTTCTAAACTTCAAACAACTGCATACAATTACTCACCAACACTTGAAGTGCAAAGTAATCAGCAAAAACTCAGCAGGTGTTATGAGAGCCTGTAAATGAATGCCTGACTTTACAACAGCCCCAGTTTTTCAAAGCTATAGGTCAAATGAACATCAGAAAATAATTTTTGCTGACCTGAACCACCTACCAGAAAACCTCAGAAAGGAAATTAAATCCTCCATTGTCTCAGCTCTCCATAGGGACTCTTAAAAAGATCCTAATCCTGCAAATGCTTTACAAATCACGGGTAACCTGATCAGTTCCCAGTTGCACCACACATTCCTTTCAACATCATTATTTTCACTAGAAAAAGGTTAATAAACCCAAACATGTTTAACAGACACTGTATTACTGATTTCACTTGCTTGCATATAGCTCATGGAGTTCAGTGTTCTTACTTTGGATTCAGACCTTCTTGTGGCATCATTAAACTTTTTAATATACCACTTCATTACTGAATATCATGGACTTATTATACATTTGGCAAGTGACTGTGTATGTTGCAGTTCTTGAATGTCATTTTTAGTTCATTATTTTCCCTGTTTCAAACATTGAAGCTGTCCCTTGCTTGGCATCTTGGTTTATTTATTACTTTTTTCATCTTGTGATGACAAAACCAATATATGTTATATTTCAGACTGTGTTAGTCACCAAACAATTCTCTGGTTTACATTTCTGTGGTAGAGATACTAAATATAGACAGCACAATGTTTCTTTTGCTTTATTTTATGTGGTGGTTTGTAACAAGTCTATCATAAATGGGAGTCCTGAAATAAATTTAAAGATATTTTTCTTATTCAAAACTGTTTATTAATGGCAGCCCTTATATCTATGATATGGATTAACTTGCTTATTACAGAATTTGGTTATATAATTCATTTTCTGGTAAATTGTTAGATGATATCTTAAGGGATTTAGGGCTGTTTTCATGTCAACCTATGGTCTTAGCCAGTGGCATGGGTTACTTTAGTCACATCAGCCTTTGCACCATTGAAGCCTAATGTTCATAGATTAGTATTAAGCTAAGTGCCCTTGCGAGCCATTTTAATCCTAGCCAATTATCCCTTGTGCGACTCAAACCCTGCACCTTGCGTTTGTAAGGCAAACACCTTAACCATTAGGCCACCCTCCCCTCCTGTGAACTTTAACTTTTCATAACTCAAGGTTTCTCTATTAGAATCTTCACATGATGTAGTACATTAGCTGGGAGAATATAGATTTCTAGTAGGCATTTTATCTGAAGCACCAACAGCTTGGTCCAAGGTCTTATTTTTCAGAATACACTTTCTTTTTATGATTAAACTGCTGCTGGTATTTACAACTTGCCTTTGGTTTCATTTTGTGGACTCTGCACTGTTGTATACAGCACTATTTGAAATGCATGCAATTCACTGCCATTTGAACTTTATTTATCTGCCATATTTTTATAATTCCCTCTCCCATATTAAGGAGCTTTTATTTGCCCTTTAGCCTTTTGCGGTGCTCTTCTTAACCCACTCATATCCCTGACAAGCTGGAGGTTGTAGATTGCAAATGACCATCAAGTGGGATGTGAATGACATGACTGATCATCTTGGATTGATGACTTCCAGCTGCAGCCAAAGGGAAAAGCACCTTTTGGATAGCAGTTCACCCTTCATGGTGGTAGTACTGCAGAACTGAGATGGTCATATAAATTCCTTAATTAGGGCCTGCAGGTAAGTGACCCTGTCTAGAGCTGTGGTTGCTAAAAAAAGATCAGTTAGGAATAAGCCAGGCATAGTGTTCGACTTGTTACATACTGTCCAGTGAGACTTGGTTGGATTATAGCTTTGGTCCTCATTCGCAGTGTGCATTTCTGCCATTCTTCATATTGTTCAAAGCCCTAAATGAACCCATTACCACACTACTCTGCCAAATGTTTCATAACCAGGGCAGAATCCACACTGCTCATCCCAGTGTTCCACAGCCAAGACAGAATCTACACTGTTCTTCCTACTGTCCCTCAGGCAGGACAGAATCCATGATGTTCCTCTTACTGGTCTATGGCCAGTGCAGAATCTACATTGCTCCTCCCACTGTTTTACAGCCAGGACAGAATCCACACTCATCTATTGGAATCAGATGCTTGACTGTTAGATGAATTCTATTTCTCATTCTCTGCTTTTTGCTTTGCAAGAGAATCAAAAGAGTGGAACCACTCTATAATTGGAATACACCCTTTTGCCTGCCTTTCTTAAACTGGTAACTGGTACCCTAGATGGCCATTTCCAAGATGGCACATGTTTCTCCATTCCATGCAACAGCGAAATAAATGATAACCATGACAATGTATTGTCCAGCGTCTGGTGTATGAAGCTGAACTTATCACACGCAAAACCCTGGCCAAGCATTCCCATGACATCATCAGTACATGTGTAGCTCTCCTAGGATTATCTGGCTACTAGACTGGCATTTTAACCCAGGTCATGACTAAGTGCTGTTTAGTCTACATATCAGTACATCTCTTGACTTACCTTTCCAGAATTTATGGCTTCAAGTGTGATAAAATAGATGACACCTTCTCAAACACTATTTGCAAAGCCCCTATTTTATTTTATTTACCCTTTTATTTTATTTATTTAACATTCGGCCACTAAGGAGGCTGAATCTTCTATACAGATGTTAAATATATACATACACACACAAACGCAAAGGCTGGGAGAGGTTTTCTGCAATTTGTATCATGGTGACTTTCCTATCTATTGGCACAAGCTCATGTTGTTGGAAGGTTGTGAGTGTCTGCACAGACAAACAAGAAATCCTCTGCCTGTAGATTTCAGATAAAGAGAGATCCCCCCCCACTCAAGTCCACTGGTTTCAGAACCGGTATAGCAAATGGTTTGTAGGTACATAGGTGCATACAAGACTAACAAACACTAAGGCCCCTATAAGCCTAGCTGTGCAACCCAAATGTGACCACAAATTTGATTTTATAGGTGGTGATTTACTGACTGCTGCTGTCCATCAGAAATGTAGGAGTCAGACCTGGGGTGAATTTCCGATTACCCATTCATTGGTCCAAGTTTTTAAAAAGGTATACGGAGGAACTCTGCTTCACAGCAGAAAATGCCTGTTCCAGAAAATGAGAATTCTTGGAGAAACATATCTGTCTCTCCAACATGTCCTATTTATGTTGTAAGCAAAATTTAGGTATTTTCATCTAGTAGTTCTGATGCTGTTTGTTTTATAGATGTGCAAAAGGTTCATCAAAACAAGGTCCAGGTATGCCATGTATGCCAGGCAAGGATCACCTTTCAGAAGTTTGTATGATACAAGGTAAAGACAGAGCTTTGAGGTGATCAGCACAGGACAATGTATTTACTCCCTGTATTCTTTTTGTAAGGAACCTTTGTGGATATTCAAGTTGCTGCATCTCTCTGATCAGGTACATATCGAAGCATTATACCCTATGATGGGTCTGATGAGGGCAAAGTACAGTGATATGATGACCTCTCTGTACCTAGATGCCATGCCATTGCTTATAAATAGAGCAGCATAGAAGGATTTTCTTACTACCTTGTAAACATCCTGATCAAAGGCCAGATTAATGTCTACACTGTTCTCAGACACTAGTGAAACAACTTTTTTTTAATATATTTTTATTCATTTTCAAACAAAAATAATCATATATATGGCTTCCACGACACTGAAACATGCATACATCATATAAACAGATAACTAAATAAAACCATCTAACAAAAAATATTTACAGGGGTGTATATAGTTGTATATAATTCCTCCTTCTATTTCTATGAACTTTCAAATCAGAGCTGCTACAGTTCATTGTTCTCCAATATTTCAGTTACTATTTGGCATGCAATATATAATTATGTAGTTCTTTCAGTTCTTCTTTTGATGGCATTCATTTACAACTGCAATACTGCTGATATAAAATATAATTTTTCTGTATTGCTTGAAGGTAGGAGAAGACTCAGACTTCCAAGTATTGTTATATTCTTTCTTGCAATAGCTAAAAGGGTCCATAAAACTGTGTATTTCTTTCTTAGAACCCAGTCAGGTACAGGCCCATTAAACAGAATCAAAGATGTAGATAATTGAAATTTGTCATTGAATAGCACTTGTAAAAAATAATTAACTTTTTCCCAATATGGTTTAATCAATTGGCATTCATAAAATATACGTAGCCAGTCTGCTTTTATATTTAATTTGCATCTCCCACAATTTTTTTGAACATTAGCTCCATTTTGTGTGGTGTTAAATAAATTTCTGGTGTAGTGACAGAGACATTTGCTTTATGGAGAGAAGGATAAGTATTGTGTCTCTGTCATTTGGTAAATGACCATTAATTGTTTTATAGTAATCCCATAAGTTTTCCTTATGATAGATTTGCATTTTTTTGTTGATGATATCGTTTTCCAGTAATAGGCTGGGCTATTGTTAATATTAAGTTTTCTATATATTTATGTATTTCCTGTCTAGTTGTTGATCGCATTGTTTGTTTAGTATGAATTGTCTTAAGTCCTGTATCAGTAACCACAAATTATTATCTAAATTAAATTTCCTTTTAGGTTGATGTATTGTCAGTACTTTCCCGGAGTCCACCAATTGATAATGGTATATCAATCCTTTGTTTTAAAGAGTTTTGACTGCTTCCATATCAAAGGTTAAGATGTTACTTTGTGTGCAATTGAGTACAGCAAAAACAAGCAAACTTTTATGTTAGGATTACTGTTCGTGAAAGTTTTATATGTTTTTAATGTGTAAGTAATACATTTAGAGTTTAGATGTTTGTTTATTCACTGTCATATATTCTTTCAATAACCAAAGAAAGTTGTTAGATACCAGTTCATTGTATTTGTTTGATGAGGCAAAGCCAGATTTTAACCATATTTTCTCATGTATTTGTTTCCATTTGGAAGTATAATTTATATTTAACCACAATGATATAATTTTTATTACAGCTGACAGTGAATACATTTCCACATCTGGTAAGCCTATTCCACCCATATCCTATTAATCTAAGTGATAACTCATAGCTATACTAGGCTTATTAGGGTACCATAAACATTTTATGATTAGATTATTAAATTGTTTTGAATACGTTTTAGAAGGTGGCAGAGAACATGCTTCTATAAAATATAAGATCTTAGGGAATATAATCATTTTAATTATGTAGAGTCTATCCTATCTATTCAATTTTTGTATTATATTTTTGATATTTAAGATCTCTTTATAATTCAATTCAGTTGTTGTATCTAAGTTACTTGTTATTATAACTCCTAGGTGTTTGATTGCATTATCAATAGCAATATATTTATGGTGCTCCTGATTTACTTTTTTCATGTTAGTGTTTATGAGTGATACATCTGTTTTATTCTCATTAAATTTAAGACCTGAGATTTTTTGAAAATAGTAAATTAAATCCCATAAGGTTTTTAAAATGTTATTATCATCTTTTAATGCTAATAAAATGTCATCTGCAAATAATTAGATTGTCATCTAATCGAATACTTTCAATATTTTTGGTCATCTGTATACTGTTTTCTAGTGGTTCAATGGCTAGAGCAAATAATAATGGGGAGAGGGGAAATCACTGTTTTGTACCCTTTGATATTTTAATAGATTTGGATAAACAGGATCCAAGTTTTATATATGCTAGTGATTTTTCATATAATGATTTTATTAGTAATATAAATCTTTTTGAGAAACCATACTCCTCTAGATATAACCATAAATAAACCAAGTTCACTGAATCAAATGGATTACTGATATCAAGGCTAATTACATCCATTTTATTTTTGATATTGTTTACATAATCAATTAAAGAGAGAATCCTTTTAATATTGTCAAATGTATTTCTATATTTTATGAAACTTGTTTGATCTTCCTCTATCAGCAGTGGTAGCAATTGTTTTATCCTTGCAGTGTGTATTGCCATAAATATTTTATAATCAATATTAAGCAAAGCTATGGGTATATATGATGAGCATTCACTAGAATCTTTACCTTGTTTCAAAATCGGTGCTACTAACATGTATTTCCAAGAGTGAAAGATTTCTTTACCATTTGTTACTGATGTGAACACTTTCAATAATATCACTAGGGCTTCATTTGTCATCAATTTAAACATCTCTAGGGTGATATTGTCTATACCTGGGGCTTTATTTATTTTTAATGTATTTACTTGAGATTTCAGTTCTGTCATTATTATTTGTTTATCTATTAGTTTCATTTGTTCTTCAGGTAATCTAATATTAATATTTATTTTAAGGAAAGCTTTTAATATGGTTTGTGTCTATTTTTATTTTAATTATTGAGTTTGTAAAAATAGATTTTGAATGCTTCTAATATTCCCTCTAAGTCTGATACTTTCTTTTCAGACTCTATATTATAGTTCCTTTATTTGGTTTGCTTTTATTATTTTTTAGTTCTATTTGTATTTTTCTTTGATTTTTTGGGTTCATTTAGTAGGAACATAACCTAATCTTCTCTAAGGTAATCATTGTCTTATGCTGTAATGTCTACATATATTTTTTATTCAAGTCAACCAGCTCATTTGTTTAATTATATACTTCAATATATTTTTGTATATCAGGTTTTAATTTATCTACCTTTAACTGTAACTCTTCCAATTGTTTGTTCCATTGTTTATATTTCTATACCATGTTACCACCTTCCCATATAAGAACACTTTCAATGTATCCTATATATACATTTCTGATGCATGTTCTGTGAGACTTAAGTCTAAAAATGTTTGCATCTCTTTAGTATACAAATCCTTAAGATTTGTTATGTAAGAAGGTATCCTTGTCACTGTTATCCTTTGTTGAAAGTTTAAGTCTAGCTCAAAAGTGATTGCGTTATGATCTGAGAGTGGACATGCAATTGTCTTAACTTTATTTAATTTAGTTGTTCAGTCCTTTGATACATATATTTTGTCTGTTCTTGACTGTGTGCCATGCCTGTGAGAATAATGTGTGAAGAACATTGTATTTGGTTCAGCATATTCATTGATGTCAACTAAATTAAGAGTCAATAAAGTCAGAAAGCACCTTTTTCAGTGGTGATTTCTTCTGTGAGTTTTTTGCATTTGTGTCAGATTCCTTTATAATACAATTAAAGTCTCCAGTTATGATTATATTACCTTTAGAATGTTGAACAATATCATCTAAACGTTGTTTGTCTATTTTGATTCCTAGTTCTGGTATCTAGTAGATATTTATTATTGTATGTATTTTTTCATTAATCAATATTGTCACTAGGCAAAACATTCCGTAACTATCATGATATAAGTTTAGAAGTTTAGGCATTAAAGTGGTATTTCTCCACAGTATTGCTACCTCTGTCCATTCTGTTTATAAGCAGAGCTTGCTAGTACTGTGTAAGTCTTGGTATTGATTTTATATATGTCTTCCTGCATGAGATATGTCTGCTGTAAGAATACTATTTGTGCTTTACACATCTTCCAATATCTTTGAAGGCTTCCCCTTTTATAGTTAATGTTAAGACCATTTAAAGTAATATAAATACAATTTGTAGTTGAATTGATTTCTCTTTTGTTTTTATCCATATTCATATGTTTGTGAAGGTATATATATATATATATATATATATATATATATATGTATGGGTCTAGGGCACATGCTCGATTAGCATATGTCCGAATCACAAAACTTCGAACACACATACATGAAAGCGATTAACATTGAAAAGCGCTTCCGTGTATGTGTAGTTAAAAAAAATGTACATTTCTTCAGGGGGGTAAAGCCCCCCTGCACCCCCCACACCCCCTCTACTTTATTATTCTCACTCTGAGATTGCACTACAGTGGGGAAAAGGGAATTTACCCTTACCCATACTGTAGTCTGATCTACGAAACAGGCACACAGCTCTTTCATGTATGTGTGTTCGATGTTTTGTGATTCGGACATATGCTAGTTGAGCGTGTGTCCGGATCCCATATATATATATATATATATATATATATATATATATATATATATATATATGCGTAAATGAAGAGAATGACTTATTTTTAGTTCTTGTAACAATGTTGATACAGTTAATAGACATCCAATAAAACAACATTAAAAAAAAACATAGTTTAAAGCACTGATATATAAACTACCCTCAAACCCTCTCATGGGAAAAAAGCATCCCATCTTTGAATAGTCTAGCCATTCAAGTGATCCCACTAAATCCTTTTTTTCAGAATTCTCTCCCAACCTAACACTTTTTATAAGAGAAAGTAGCTTATAATAATTAACATGTAATTAAATACATTTTCTTATAATATGTATGTGCTTGAGTTTAAATAGTATTTTAAATGCAGTCATAAAGTTGTTTTAACATATTGTTTTATATAAAGACAACATAGCTACATTTAAACTTGACTTTTAGCTATTTAGTTTTCAGAAAACAGAATTACACACATCATTTATGTGAGAAGAATTAATCTTGTTCTTTAATGCAAACAATATATATTTTGTAAGTTTTTGAAATATGATGCATATTTCTTCCTTTTAATGTAGAAGTACCTGTGTTTAAAGTACATCCGTATATTGAGGAGCTGACTCAAGGTGCTTGTTTACCTCTTTTTCATACATTGTGTATCAGGTTTATGCAGCAGTGGCTCTTGTTTAGTGCAGAACCATGTTCAGGTATTGTACGTAACTCAGTTCTTATCTATGCTGCAGTTATTGTTCATATAATAAAGTAGCTGTTATCTCATCCAGCAGCACTATCATTTTGTACTATAACTCAGACGACTGTAGTTTCATTACTTTGATAGTAACAGACATCATCAGTCATCCCCTGCCTTCAGTGTTTTACAACCATTTGTCTGGCACTCATCATGTGTCATTAGTATAACTGATGTGGATTAAGCATAGGCAAACACTTATGAAATAAATATTTAATAACACCAGCTAATGCCATCAAGGGATCTATATAATCTTATAGAAGCACCAAAAAAATAACCCTTTTCATTTTGATATAGAGAAACACATAAGAGTAGCAAAAGAGACATGTATTTCTGTGAGGTGCTATTAGCACATACAAGATTTCAACACAAATGTTCCACTTAACATATAGCAGCCAGTAATAAGATATGTCAGCATCAAATATCATTTATATGTTCTAAACATATTATCTGTCACCATTTAGTGTACCAATTACATATATGATAAAGGCTGAGTTCCACATACTTAGTTATTTTTGTTTCAGTCTATATCATAAAATGAAAAATACCATCTTTTTTCTGTGATCACTTGAATTCTGTGAATCTGCTCATTTATTTATATAAAGCATGTTTTAAATACAAGATATTAAAATGAAATGTTCTCTGAAATATACATGTAAGAATGTGGTCTCAAAAAAAAAAATCAAAGCTAGCTACGAAAACAAAATTGCCATTGATTCTAAGGGCAACTGCAAAGCATTCTATAGCTATGTCAAGAATCTCAATGGCAATACCCAGATCTGCTCTGAATTACAGCACAACGGCACGAAAATTACACAACCAACTGATATTGCCAACATCCTGGCAGATAGGTTCAGTGCTAATTTTACCCCCCCTTACCCCCTAAAGGGCCCATATCTATAAGGAAGAATGCAGAGTCCCTGTAATCACACCTATGCAGGTAAAAGCTGCACTCTCTAAAACCAAATACACAGCATCCATGGGACTGGACAACATCCCAAGTTGCATTTTACAGGAACTTCAGAACAAACTGGCTCCCCACCTAAGCACCATGTTCAATCATAGTCTCACATCAGGCTGTGTGCCAACTGAATGGCGCACAGCAACTGTTATCCCACTTCACAAAGTGGCAGCCACCACTGATCCTGGGAACTATCACCCTATTAGCCTGATGAGCCTGGTCTGCAAGGCCATGGAATGTATCATCATGGAACTCATAAACAAAGACATTGGTAACATCCAAACTCTGGACCCCACCCAGTTTGGGTTTGTGAAAGGCAGATCATGCCTTCTAAACCTGATCGACTTCTTTGAAGCAGTCACCAAAGCCATAGATGAGGGTAAGGTGGTTCACACAGCCTATCTTGACCTCATCAAGGCTTTCGCCACCATACCCCATTCTGGAGATATAGCTAAGCTCACTAAACTAGGTATAAATCCCTATCTCACAAGATGGATTGCCAACTGGATCACTGACAGAATCCACACTGTAAAAGTTGCAGACTCTAAATCTGACTTCAAACCAGTGACAAGTGGAGTACCACAGGATTCAGTCCTGGGACCTCTCCTGTTTGGTATCTACTTCTCTGAAGTACGGGCTAACACAGAAGGCCTCTGGCTAATGAAGTTCGCAGATGACTGAAAACTAGGAGCCACAGTCAAGTCCCCAAATGATGTGGACATCCTACAGAAGGGCCTCACTGAGACAGATGCCTGGTGTCAGAGGCATGGCCTCAAGCTCAATCCCAAAAAGTGCATTGTCATCCCCCTTTGATAAAAACTCTGTACCCATGAACTACCACATAAACGGCAGTCTACTTAATGCCGAATGTGTGATAAGAGACCTTGGGACTCAGGTGGACAGTAGTGTCTCCTTTGATAATCACATTACCACAGTAGTCAGGAAATCTTTCTAGGTTGCATACCTCATCACAAAAGGGTTCTCATCCAGGAAAAAAGAGGTCATTGTTCCCCTCTACTCGGCACTCATTATACCCATTATAGAGTACAACACCCCTTTTGAAATGTATCTCACAAGACATCTGCAGCAGCTGGAAAGGCCACAGAAGTACCTCACAAAGAGGATTACTGGCCTCAAACAGATGCCCTACACTGACTGTCTCAAAAAACTCCAGCTTTACTCTGTAGCATATCGCCTACTCTGAGGAGACCTCTGCCTAACATATGTTAACTATGTTAAACCCAGAGCTGTTGGACATGCTACACCTTAAGAAATCCCAATCCCTCTGAGCTACACGCTCTAGGGACCTAAACCTTGTCAACACAATAAGCAGGACATGCTGGAGGGGTAGATTTCTGTCCCAGAGACTTCCTATACTCTGGAACAAGCTACCCATCTATGTCAAGCAAAGTTCCTCATTAGCACTCTTCAAGAAAAATCTTGATGAGTGGATGGGAAATAGGAAATACACCATGGGGATCACTTCTGTGGCTCTGCTCAACAGAGACACAGGAAATTAACTTTCTTGGGTGGTGTAAGCCAGGGAACCTTGTTGGCTAGGCTTACTTAGGCCCTTGGGCCGATAGCCTAGTACCTACCTATGAACCTATGAGCCTATGATTTTATTATAACTTGTCTTTGCATGAAGAGTGGACAACACTGCTAACTAAGCATTCACATCACTCATATATTGAATAAACAGCAACCACATGCTTTAATACTGAAAAGTTAGCCATGTCAAACTGTTATATTTATAAGCTATACTTAATTCTACTATTCATACATATGTTATAAGATTAACTGTAACATATTTTTAGTTTGACATATCAAATTATTTAATTATCAAATTAATAACTCCACAGGTTAAAATATTCTGCCTGCTTAGTTGTATTTTATCTGTTTTATGTTAAGCTGATGGTATCAGAAAAAGATTATAATAAATGATCATAGCAGAGACATTTATTTATTTCTTCACTTATTGCCCTGTAATATAAACTTGTGTGCCTCGGTTATTTTAATTTACAATTAATGTCAAATCATTTAAGCCATCAGAATCATGCAGGGGCTTTATTTTAATTATTTACCTTCACTACATTAATGTATTTCATTTTAATTTAACATTACTTCAATGCTGCTGTTTATGTGTAAAATGTGCCTGTCAGTTTAAATGCCTTGAAAGCTTAAACAGCTCAGCTATACCTTTGACCCAAGTGCTTACATCACATCTGGGCTGTTTACTTTTATTTTGAGCCATTCGCACGTTGATGAAGGGATTATTTATTTACTGGATCAGAATATCCCATTTTCACTAACAACTAAATAACAATTATTATACAACAGGATAAGATTAAAGGCTTTCTAGTGATGGGAAATGATAGAATTTCACTTAGGGGACCAATAAACAAGTGTTCCAGCTTGCAATCTTGGTGGGAAGCTGAAAATCAAGTAACTGAAGCTTTTGGAAGATTTTAAATGGGTCGTGAGCATTTGAGTGCTTGTAACAGTTTTCCCATCCCCCAAATGGCCTAGAAATGTACTAAATAACTTCTTTTTACATTAAAAATGGTATTTTATATATAAAGCATAATTGGTACATTAGTTTCTTAAATACATTTTTCACTTCTCTGTCATTGGCTAATGCAGCTATTTTGCTTTAATATAGAAACTGCTCAATAATATTTTCACTTCTAATAACATATTAACTAAACTAATTGCCTTGTAATTGTGCTTATTTTTTTTCAACTGTGTAGTGTTGATGAGTTAGTTTTCCAGCAAGTTAATTGTATTTTTATAGATACTGTATCAGATCAAAGTTTATATAACAGTATGTAAGAAATATTAAGCATTTTCCTCTTTTCTTTGTTGCTGTTATAAAAGAAAATAAGCTTGAGTGTGAAAAATATCTATTGTTTACCACTATTATTGGTATATAGATGCAATATAGTGAGTTTGTCTGGATAACATTTAAGATTTATGACAGTATCATTATATATAATTATATAATAATGAAGTGTTTTACCTTGTTTATTTGAGGTTGAGTCCTTTGGTCTTAAGTCACCCTGCTTGCCTTATATTTCATGTTGTTTCACATTGTGAACATATTGTTAAGTAATAGAAGCATTTAGACAAGCATTTTCAGGTCAAGAGCATAACTGGAAAGGTTGATTTTTGTACTTCATTTGTCTCTTAACTCTTTCTTTTTCTTGTTATTTGTGCTCCGCTCACTTTTTTCTGCCTAATGCTTCCAAGAGAAACTACTCCAATCCATTTCTTCCACTTTATCCAGGGTTTTATTATTTGATAAATAGGCTGTAGCTGCTTCCAGTATGTCAAAAGTTTTGGGTTCTTCAGTAAAAAATATTTTCATTTTTTATGCAGGGAACAACAAGTGAACTCTAAGCTGTCCTTTTTAGTTCCTTTATTAAAGGCAAGCATTCTTTTTGTTTTGTAATTACTCCTGCCGGATAATCATTATCAAATCTGTTTATGTTGTCTTTGTATTTCACTAGTGAATTTGACCATGCTGTCTTCAGAATAAGTTCATTGTCCTGCGATGAAAGACATTTGACTATTATTGACCTCGGGCTCTTTTTTGCTTTGTTGGATGAAGAAGAAACTTTTAATAATGTTTGGACTCTTGATCTCATATGAAAGAGATTCTGGTAATTTTAAGACATCTGGTAACCAAGACGTCAGGAAGCTCACCATGTTTTCTCCTTCTGTCCTTTCTGGCAGCCCATATATACATAGGTTATTTCTTCTTCACCTATTTTTAGGTCATCTATTTTATTTTGTAGAACAGTATTTTGTTTAGAAAGAAAATCAAGATGAAGTTCTTGTTCTGTAAGTCTGTTCTCCATATCATCATGTGTCTCTTCCATGTCTGCTATTTAAGATTTCTGCTGTATCATTAGCTCATGTAATTGTTGTATTTTCTTTGTACGTTACCTTAAAAGTGTCTAATTTATTGTCCATTTTGTCAGTTTTCATAGATAAGTCCTGCATAGTGGTTAATAGACTGCAGTTCCTTTTTTGTCTGGTCCTGTGAGGTATTCTTTGAGAAGTTGTTTTTAAGTGGACATTGATGGTGCTTCTTCTTGTTTTTTGACAGAATAAAATATGATTTGAATCTCTATTTTTAATGTAGACTTCCAGTGGTGTTAATACAAGTAGCTCAGCAAAAATAGTAAGTCTACAAAATCCGTTTTTTAAATTTCTCTTTCAGAAATATCTTTGCTATAGCAGAGCTACGAAATGATGCTGTCAACCAGTCTGCTTCATGGCCACGCTCCGTGAATCAACTTTTAAGGGTGTTTTATTAATGACGTAGTTACCTGGAGTAGTAGACTTCCAAAAAGGTACTGTAATGCATTTCTTGGTACTGAGTTTTAAGCCATGTCTTTGGCACCAACTGCTTGTTTGTATTAGACCTTAGTGAAGGGTGCTCATCTTGGGCTGGATTCAATGTCTGCTCCCAGTTTGCAAACATCTGCGAACTTGGTCAGCCAAAGGCCTTTGACATTGGCTTTTTCATCCAAGAAGTAGATACCAAAGAGGAGTGAGCCCAGCACAGAGCCCCTGGGGGATTCCACTGGTGACCGGCCTGTTTGTGGAGGTGACTTCACTGATTCTAACTTCCTGGCTCCTATCTTGCATGTTACAAACTTTTGATGACAAGGCCTTATTGGGGTATTGTTATCAAATATTTTCTACAGATCTAGGTAAGTAGTATGTACTATTTTCCCCACATCCATTGCCTTGGTGACCTTTTCAAAGAAGTCAGCCGGATTCAGTAAGCATGACCTTCCTTTGACAAAGCCAAACTGGGATGGATCCAGTCTCTGGAGGTCTACTATGTACTTGTTGATAATTTCCACAATAATTCTTTCCATGGCTTTGCAAATAAGACAAGTCAGTGTAATGGATGTGTAGTTTCCAGGATTTGTTGAAGGTCCTCCCTTATGAAGGGAGATGACTGTTGCAGTCCTCCATTCACATGGCACAAATCCTGTTTTAAGACTATAGATAATAATGACTGCAGAAGGCCTGATAAGTCATATTTTAGACTATTCAGGAGGCATCCTGGGATGATATTAAGGTCCATTGAAGCCAGCCAGTACATGCTCCTTAGTTATAGCTGGATGTGTTAATGTTTGAGGATATTTTTGGTTGGGGGGAGATGGGGGTAAAGCTGTAAATGAATTTGTATTCTGACAGGTTTGCTATATCACCAGACTCAATGAATGTGACACCATTAACCACCTGTTCAGCACATTGCTGTGTGCTGCCCTTGAGGTATGCTTGTTATTGATGTATATTGAGACACCTCTTCCTTAGCTCTTTTCTTTGCAGCTGCTGGTCTAAAAGTGTTGAAGGCACTAAAACCTTGCACTGCCAGGATACACTCTGCCACTTTAAACCATGTCTTGGAAACAACACAGAAGAGATTCAGTTGAGTTGATTTTGATATGATGGTCCAAAAAAAGGCACTATGGTGGTGGATAAGGTTTTGTCCAGTATTCAAAAACATAAAGGAGAGAGGTGCAGACCACCCTTGGCAAAGGCATGTGGTCTGTTAGCCATGGCCTCTCAAGCTGCCAGACATGGGATCCCCTTAGAATGGCACCAGAAAGACAGCCAGTTGTTGAAATCAATCATGCTTGTTCATGTTGTGACATCATCCTTGGTGATGGTAATATGTTGCTCTCTCCTTATTGTGTGTGGTGTATTCACTGTTTGGTCCAATATAAGAGTAATTAGATCGTACTGCACTTTGCACCATCTACATGAACTCAGACTCCTTCTCCAGTTCCTTTTGACCCCCTCCCATCACTTTATGGCTAGTAAGTTCATACACCCAGTTTAGCTTACTTAGATTGTCCAGTCAGCAGGCACTTACCATTGAATACCAACCCAAGCTTACCTCTAGGGGTGGTACTGGTGTCCTTTTTCTACTTGTGTTTCTCCGATTCATTAACCACTTGCAATGCCTTTTTTTAACTTTTGTATAGGCCAGACTCTCTCCCTAAAGCAAAAATCGTTTAGTTTTTTTTTTCTCATTCTTATATTCCCACAGATTAGTAGTATATTTCATTATCTATATACAGCTTTAATAATTTACCCCCTTACTCTAGAATCTGCTGCATATTATATAGGAAAATGGCTCAAAAATGCAAATTTACTATTGTAAGAAGTATTGTGCCATATATGGTACAAAAACATCTTTATATCAATGCACAATTCACACAAATATGCTTATGCTGGGTTAAGCTTTGTTATATGTTGTATAGTAACTAACACAGTCTTAACTAATCCAGTAATAAGCACTTCAAATCAACCATCAACATGCTTCTCAGATGTCCAGATTTTCACAAAATGTCCAGAATTTTGCCTCATATTTTTACTCTGTTCCTCCTAAAATGTGTGGTTTTCTGACAAAACACTTGATGATTGAGGTCACTAAATAGTGACATACATTTGAGTTTCAGACTTCATATACTTAAGAAAATGCATGCTAATACAAATGCTGTCATTTTAGCATCTTTCTAAGTTTATAAGAGGAATATTTAAACTCCGTCCCTATTTTTGAGCCTTTGTCCCCTGCATTATTTTAGGTTTTGTCCAGATTTCTTGCTGTAAGAGGTTGAGAGGCATGACCATCAACTACTTTGCAATATAATTCAATTTTTAAACAATGTTTTCTCATGGCCAGGATGCCAACTGACTGGTGATCAGAGCATCTCCTACCACCTAACTCCTCCTGACTGACCACTTACCCATTGGTCCAGGGCTGCAAACTGGGGTCTCAAATGGTAGATCATTGAACACTTCTGTGGGGGAGGGGGAGGATCAAGGCATCAGAGACATCTGCTAATAACCCTTAGGAATTTTTTGTATGCAGTGATGCAAACACATATCCATGGATTGTCCAGCCCATGATGCATTGATATCTGCCCTCCACTGTGTGCTTATATGCTCTATTTATGACACTAATATTACTATCCAGCCACAGCTAGAATTCAGCACTGTGGCATAAAAACTCATACACCACCGATGAGGAAGACAGACTGGATATTTTCCAGCCACTAGTCAGCGTGGGTGGTGAACACCACACATTGATGCCCTGCCCCTGCACCACTATGTTAGTTGTTACAGTATAATTCATTTAACTCATTACATTTGAGTAATGTATCCAGGTGCATCTGCAGTTATCTTCTACTGATGCTTCAGGCATCAAATATTGCTTGTTCATATTTATATCAATAATTCCAAAACTATGCTAAGTACAATTTTATCTTAAAGCTTACACAATGTCAAACTCAACTGCACTAATATTTGGGTCTATATTATGTGATTGAAAGTTTAGGTGATCGAGCACCTAAACGTCGACATGTAAATGTCGAGCTCTGACAATTGCAATTGGCCATTTACGTGAATTTTTTCCCTGGGAAAAAAATTTGCTTGGCCATCATTGGCAATTTGCCCTTTTCCCCAATGTAAAGTGATCTCAGAGTTTATATATTTAGTTAGGGGGGTGTGGGGGGGGTGAAGCCCCCCACTTGAGTTGTGTTTAAAGGTTTGTTTTGTTTCTTACAGCCAAGCAAATTTTTTTCCCAAAGAAAAAATTCATGTAAATGGCCGTTTGTGGTTTTAAGGATTCGACATTTACATGTCGATGTTTAGGTGTTCACCTTAATGTTCAATCATGTAATATAGACCCTAATATTTGACCTCTGTCTACTGCAGGTAAATACATATTAACTGTTGTTTTTATGATATTAATTTATATAGCTATATTTTTCACAATTTTCTAAATATCTCAATAACCAGGTAAAACAGAACTCCTTAGCCTTTTATGAAATCTCTCAACTAGATGAATAAAATGTTGCTGACAGTATGTTTGTAGCTTGAGTGGTTGATGAGATATTATAAGTTGTTTACAAAATATTACAAATTTAACAGTTACTGTGTTTACTGTGACTTATAAAATTTAGTTTAAGACCTATAACCTAAAGAATATTACCACTATAAAAACAGTTTGTGCTGAAGAGTTTGCCACTTATACTTCTTTCATAACCCCTCTGGTCTCAGAGATATGAACATTTGCTTGAAATGTAACAATATAATTTGATTCTGTCAAAAGGCTTAGGCTCCGCCCATTGGAAGTCACAGTGCAAACTTCCTGAGCTCCATTGGATTGAATGAATTCAAATGTATTTATTTGTACTTTGCAGTTGGAATAATTTAAAAAAAAAAAAACAGCAACAAAAATTCTCATTTAGTCCTGAAGACTCATACAGACAAAGTGCCTTTTGCCATTTTTGGAACATAAAATTTTAGAATAATCACCGCATCATACAGTTTTTATAAAACCTCTATACTACACAAAAAACAAATGTATGTGCACCTGCATTATTAAAAATGGATTTTGCTAGAAGACTGTTATTGTTAGACACTATCACAGAACTTTCTTGCAATTGTAGAAATTACTGTGTTTATAGAACAAAAAAAGATCTAGCTTAGTTGGTTGATATTTTAAAATGTTGAAATTCATGTGGTCAAAACCATGTGATCAACATTTTACAAAGTCAAAAAGCAAGAAGACAACAGAAACAGCATTTGTCTGGGAGAGAGGGCTTGCCCCCCCAAATATCCTGCTTATTATATATACCAAATCTGCGATTGCACTACGGTACAGAAAAGGGCACATTCACCATTGTACCATAATCTCAGTACAATCTGTTCAGCTTTTTAAAATGTCAATCATATGGTCTTGACCATGTGAATTTTGAAATTTTAAAAAGTCAATCAAGTAAACTAAACCCAATAAAAGGAAGAATAAATAAGAAGTATTACAAGAAAAATTACCTTTAAAACCAGATATTCTCCTAGTCATAGGAAGTACAAATGTATTACAACTGCTCATAAATTCATACGTTCTGCGGCCAACACAAATTACATAGCCTGTTTATTTAAACACTGAGGATTACTGTTCACTCCCTCTGTGAATAATTCCCCAGATTCCTGGGACATTTCTGAACTATTTCCCAGAGAATTGTTATCTGTCAGAATTGACCAATACTTATTTTTTTAATCACTTATTTGCTTGTATATATAAAATGGTTACATGAAAAGCTCATTTTGAAAGGGTCAAAATGATTAAGAGCCCTTTGTTGTCGATGGTCATTACAGGCACCCCCCTTACTCTGTTTACTCATGTTGAATTTGTATTCTTTCTTGGACAACCTCTCAGTAATTTCTTGCTGCCACTTAGGAACTCTTTTTGATACTTGGGATTTCTAAATATTCCCACACTTTTTTCCATGATATAATTTGTTTAATATGTAAAGTGTGTCAGCTATGAAATATAAGAAATGTGCTGTAGTCTGTGTCCTTCTTAAGTGTTCTACAACTAAAATTAACATTCTTTTAGAGACAACATTCCAAAGAAATATTATGAGAGATAGTATTAAAGGAAAAATGTATTCTCTCATTTGTTCAGAAACTTGTGAAATAATAATGCTTCAGCAGGAGCATGCCATATAATAAGAAAATTATTCATTAAGCCACTGTACAGTTTATTACCTGAAAAAAAAAAGATATATAGAAAGCAACTTCTTTCCAGATAAGCACAAATATATTACCATAAATGGTGATTGGAAGCTACTGGTGCCTCCATAGCAGCCTCCTGCTTTTTTACTTTTGTTACTGTTGATAACTGTAGATCAGTGTGTGTGTGTTAATCTTTAAGAAGCTATCCAAGGGCTTGCATAAGTCTATAAATACTGAGCACGTGCAAGTCTGACTGCCATTTTGCACTAAGCTGTTGGGATGTAAGTATGTATGTATGTAAGGTTTGTCTGTTAACCAGTTTGTTTATATTTTATGATGCTGCTATCCATCCTGATCTGTTTCTATATATTAAAGCATCTAAGCAAACTACCTCACCTGCTTGTCATCTATGTTAGAGAGGGACGAGTGACAATACCTATGAAACTACTGAGGTTCAAGATGATATAACGTGTCTATATAGAAAAGCCATAATATGCAGACCATCAAAAAAAAAAAAAAGGTAAAGAAAAATGTTTAAGTAGCTCTCTTGCTACTGGATTTACTTTGTGTCCATGTTTGATGTACAATTACAAATTCTTGGTACCTGCAGTGGCAACTATGTCACCAACTTCAATTTTTGCTGCATTAAAACATTGTAAAAAAGTTACTGGTATTGCATATAAGAAAGGGTCAAAATTACCAGAATGGTCAAGTTTCTTATCTAAAAGGATGGAAATGTTTTCTTAGTTAACTGTGATATGACACTGTTGGCTTCTGCTGTGGTATGACTTTGTGTTTCAGGATTTTATTGGGGGAAAAAAAACATAAATTATAGTCCGTACAGGATGCTCAGTACATCTTATATTCCGAACCATTGTTTCCTACCAGAAGCAAATCAAACAAAACTCTATGTGTGTTATAGACACGCGAGAGTACAAATCAGTTTCTCATATGTAGTCTGATCATTCAACATTTGACACATCCTAGAGACATAAATCGTAGACTTTCATGGAAACTTCTTCTCCATCATCATCTGATGTGAGAGTAATATGAGTGTCCTGTTTTAGATCATACAAAGCTGCAATTTGTAAAGAACATAAATTATTAGGACAGTTTATTGAAATACATGCATATATACTAATAGTTGATCCAACAAGCTGTTAAAAAACACTAAGCCTGGAAAAAGAAATAGGTATATAAGGAAAAGATTTTCCAAGTTTCTTAGATGGCCATTGGTGTTTGTAAATAAAAGTAAATGCATTTATATAACATATAAAAAGGATAAAAAGCCTCAACAGATTGCTTACATTTGACCGCTGTTCTTCTTCTTTTGGCTTTTCTCATTAGGGGTCAACACAGTGGAACAATGGCCTGCAGAATGATTGGCAGTGGAGTTTTATGGTGTCAAGTTGCCACCCTGATGCCCAACCTTCCACAGAAGACACACACACACACACACACACACACACACACACACACACACACACACACACACACACACATTAGTGTGTCCAATACATTTCCAACATGTCTTTGGGATATGGGAGGAAACCAGAGAACCTGGAGGAAATCTACACAACCTCAGGGGGGGGCATGCAGACTCGGTACAGAAGGCACCTCAACCAAGAATCGAACCAAAGAACTTCTTGCTGTGAGGTGGCAATGGTAACTGCTGCACCATCATGACCACCCTTACATTTGACAGCTGTTACCCTCCAGATATTAAAAGAGTTAATGAAATATGCCATGAAGACAGTTTAAGATATTAACTAATTCCAAGCAGCAGCCAAACTTCCTAAATGGCAGCAATGTATCAGTGAATTGTTTCCTTTACAGAGGTTATCATTAAGTGATGGTAAACCCAGTGTTAGTGAAAGTAATTAATAAACTATAAAAAGGGGTGTTTATGAGGAGCACTGATGTCAGAGGCTTTGAGATTGCTTTGACTTTTCCAAGCAACCATTCCATTGACATAAATACAATTAATTAACATTGGTCAGTTTTCATAAATGACTGGCAGCTAGATATGATAGCTGGTTCTGAATCTAATATAGTACATAAAAGCTCCAGGAATCTGGTACATTTGTTTTCAATGTGATTCAGCAGAAATCCTCATACTTCAAATAAACATTGTATTTAAATATCAGGATACTTATGTTTGCAGTTGTTGGAGAGTTTGTGAATGTATGAGGAGTTCTAATATGTATTACTACTTCTTTAAGTTTGTAAAGTTATATTTTAAAGATCATTTTTCTGGTAACACTAATTGTTTACTGTACCTCACATTAAATGAATATTTCATGGAGTGGTAAGATGGAAAGTTCTATGATAAGGTCCTTAAAGATAGTTATAAAGTAAAAACAAAGAATGATAAGTAAAAATGCTACAATAATAATACTGAATATCTATATAAATTGTTATTTTGTAGAAGAGGATCCTCACATCACCTCATAGTGTGCCTAAATGTCAAGACAACATGTTGACTTTCAGCTATTGTCTAAGAAGATGAGGGAACAGAGACATGCTTCTGAGCCTTCAACCTGGAACTGAGATGTGCAAGAAGCCACAGTGCTTGTAGCCAGTGAGGTACACCTCTCTCTTTGTAAATACAAGCACAAAACAAGAAAATTTCTCTTAAAGAAAAATAAATGATTGTGACTTTGGTAAATGCCAGAAGTCTTACAAATAGAGTGATTTAAAAGCTTCCCTGGTCTTGCAGGATGTTGTTATCTGTTCTATTTTAAGATATTTTATTTTTATTTTTTAACAGATTTTCCATTTTGTTATTTGTTGTTAACCTTTGTTCTGAATATTTAAAATCCATACAATGAATTCAGGGTATATTCCTCTTTACTATGATGGCATAGGTGATAATGATTTAAAATTAGACAACTAAGGACAAAAACAAAGAAAAGAATGCAGGACTAGACAGCCCTTACATGATAATCCAGATCAGCCTTTCTGAAAAAAATTACAGTTGTGTAAGTTGAACCTACCATAATAGTTCAAACTGGAATAATCACTGCTGCAGTGGCCTTAGCTATACGGGCTATATTCTGCTAAGAATCTTTTTTTAAGGTTTTGTGTATCTGGATCACATTATCTGTTCTCTGCCATACCCTTTGGACTATCCACTGCACCAATGATCTTCACAAAGTATCTAGTTCTAATTATAGCTCACTGCATGCACAGGGTTTACACATTTTTTTCAGATTTAGAGGACTTGCTTATCTTTGCAGAGTCTTTTTAAAAATGTCAGGAATCTCTCTTTTGGATGCTAGATCTCTTGCAGAAGCTCGGATCCCAAGAGAACATTCAAAAGTCTTTCTTGACTCCTTGTCTTCTTGGATGTCAACTAGGTACCTCAGTTCAAAGAGCTTTTCTTCCACAAGAAAAAAATAGGCCTTTACTTAGAACTATTTCTAAGTTTTTTTCATTCAGACTTTGGCCACTGTGAGGGAATACCTCAGGATTTTGAGTCTCATGGCATCTGTGATTCTCATGATACCCCTGGCAGAACTCGAAATGAGAAAGATACAGTGGTATCTGAAATCTTTTTGGTTGCTGTATCAGTATCCTTTATCTTTTCAGATCCCAGTACTGGGGTTTGTCAGAGAAATATTTTGGTGGAAACAACAGATATTCTTAAGTCCAGGTCTCACCTTTTCCCTCAAAACAGTCAGTCACCACAGACATTTTGGATTTTGCTTGGGGAGCAGTTTTGGGAGAGATAAACATGCAGGGGGGTGTGGGACACCAAGGACAGAAGCAAACACATAAATATCAAGGAGATTATTGCCCTGATCAAGGCACTCATCTTTCTGAACCATCTTTAGTCCCAAGGACCTCTTCAAATGGTTACAGACAGTACCTCAGTAATATGGCACATCCAGAAGCAAGGGGGAGCCAGGTGGTTCCCTCTTTGCAGTCAAGTCATGTTAGCTTGGGATATAACTTCACAGCACAGTGTCACTCTGTAGGCATCCTACATTCTGTCAGAGCAAAACCGTGTGACAGACAAGCTGAGCAGGACCAGGCCAAACCCTTACAAATGGAAACTAGAGTGTGGATCTTCCAATATTTCTTTCATCTGTGAGGGAGTTCCTCAAATAGACCTCTTTACTTCCTCTCTGAGCAATCAACTGACAAAATTCTATTGCAGGACTTCATGCTCAAAAGCCTGAAAGACAGATACCTTTTCTTTGCACAGGATTGTTCCTATGTGCTTTTCCATTAATATCCAGGGTACTTCTGAAGATTCAGAAGGAGTTCCCCTGGATCATTGTGGTGACTCCCTTCTGACCCAAGCAACCATGATTTCTCTTATTTTGGAAATGGCCAGTGGCAGTTCCACAAGCTTCCTCACAGAGTGGATCTACTCACACAAGAACAGGACTGTTTGATAAACCCCAACATTAATCATCTTCTTCAACTGACTGGCTGGAAGATAGGGTCTTAATTCCTTTTAGGTACCTACCTGGTTTGTAAGAAGATGCAGCAGGTTCTAATGGAGACAAGAAAGACTACTACTAGAAAATCACATATATTAGCAAACAGAAAAAAGATTTCTAGCTGGTGCCAACAACATAACCACCACCCATTCAGGGGCTAGTTATTGTCTGGTTTTACAAAATTCGTATGAGTTACTATCTTATGGCCTTTATTATTCCTCTGTCAGTATTCAGTTATCAGTGATTTAAGCATGTCTGCCTATAGATCCTCTTCAATCAAGGCAGTTTCATGTCAAAATGTTCTTGAAAGGGGTTTTGCATAAGAAGCCTACATCTGTTGGCTCCTCCTTGGGATTTTACTTTGTGTTACAGAAGCTAACATGTGTTCCATTCGAACCAGCTAATCTGTCTGACTTGATGTTCTTAGCATAGAAAACAGTTTTACTGATTGATCTGACCTCTATAAGAAGGGTATCTCAATTTCAATCTTTTATGGTGAGTCAACCCTCTCTCATTTTCCATAGGGACAGGGATTCTTTGTAAACTTATGTATGTTAAGCCAAACTATCCAGCTCCCCATTTTCTTTCCTGAACCTAAAAATGCAGGAGAAACGATTCTCTTTATCTTGGCTGTCCATAAATAATTCAGGTAATATCTTGACACAACTAAATCTTTCAGATCTTTGGATCAGTTGTTCATTTGTTGTGAAGATATGAAGAAGGGAGAACCTGTGTCAAAACAGACTGATTCCAAATGGTTGTCACCTTGACAAATCTATTCCAGGCAGGCACACTCTACCACAGCCTTGGCTCCATCTGTGGCTTTTTGGAAAGGTTTGGATTCTAAAAGTATTCCAAAGGCTGCTACTTGGTCCTTTGTACATACTTTTACAAAGTACTATAAGCTTGATTCCTTCTCTAGGTCTAGATCAAGCTCTGTTAGGGCCATTCTCCAAGGGATCCTCAACCTTTCTCCTTCCACCCCCCGAATATAGTTGCCTGGGGTACTCTACCCATATAGCTAAGGCTACTGTAGCAGTGATCAATATGAAGAACATAGTACAGCTGTGTAAGTTGAATGTAACATTACAGTGGATGCTCAAATGAACACTGCTACAGTAGCCACTCCCTCCCTCCATCCCTCTTGATTGTTGGTGTGTTGTTTATACCAGGGTGTGGGCATTTATTTTTTGTTGTTCCTACTTTCAGGGCTCAGCTTCCGTGTCTCTAGTGGCAAGAAAACTCTCAAGGGGTTCAAGTCCAAACTTGTGTTTCAGTCAGCTCAGCTGGAGCTGTTTGACAATTTGGGTGCATGGAAAGTGACCACAAGCTCCAAAATCTGACTGGCTGTTAAATCCTTTGCACATATAGATAAAGGTACTACAGCAGTGAGCAATATAAAGAACATCTACTGTACTTCATTTATGCACTTTATAGAAAATTGTGATTTCCTATCTCATCTTCAGGATGCCAAAATAATTGAGAATGCAATTGTTATGAATCAATATGCTCAAATATTAATTGACTGTGTTAGTTATCATGATTTGGTATTATAAAATCTAACTCAGAATAAAAAGGTTTAAATATCATACTGATAAACTTTAGATCTTCCTCCTATCCTCCTGTGGTTATACTGTCTTTAACACAGATCATTAATCCATGATATTTAACCAAATAGTAAAACCAAACAATAATAAATAATTCCTCCTTCACTGACTTTCCCAGTGGAACCTAAGATGAGGTAAATGACATGCTTAGGGAAACAGTCGAAGATACTATCCTCTGTAACGTAAATACATTTGCACATGATATATATGAGTCCTAAGACGACATTAATTTCAATTTATGAGCACATACTGGTAGATATAAACATGAAGGTAAATTCAACATAAAGCCCCTTTAGTGGAAAAACAGAATTAAAAAGTTAGAAAAAATAATGGTATTACTTGTTTTTCAGAAATTATCCTTCCCATGAAAACAAATCTAAATTAAAAAAAAATACTTTGTTTTAGCAAATCTTTCAAGTCTAGCGGTGCATTTCGTTTAGTTTCACTGGATGAAAGTAATAATAAGGTATAGCTTAACTGTATTACATTGAAGAAAATAAAGGGAAAACTGTTAATATGTTCTGTAACCAATGAGCATTGACATAACCACCCCTTTGCAGGATATATTAGATGTGAATGAAACAGTGTTAACAATATACTGTGAGATGATCACCCACTGCAAGGCACTTAATGTGAGTGAAATAATGTTACCATTAAAGAACATAATCACTCAGCTGCAGGATGTAGAGTGCAAAAAAGATTTCTGCATACCCTCCATTAAGCAAAGACTTAACATCAGAGACTTACAGGCACAGATGGAGATATTCCTTATATAAATCTACAAGTAGAATGAAAAACTCAGCTTCAGTGGGAACAGAGAGCTACTTCTTACTTTATTATACAAAATCAAAAAAAGCATGAATAAACATGATTTAGGTGTATTAGAGAAAAGGTTTGAGTGTGCTGCAGTAGCTTTGTCACCTCACAGTAAGACGTTGTCCTGTTCGATTCTCAGCTAGAGCGTCTTCTGTGTGGAGACATGCGTGAATGGTCGTACCTTTGTTGAAGGTTGTGTGTCAGGGCTGGCAACTTGGCACATAAAAATCTACTGCAAATCATTAGTGGACCGGAGTTCCGCTGTGGTGACCCCTAACCGGGAAAAGCCAAAAGACACAACAAGAGAAAATGTTTGAGTGGAACACATCACTGACTATGACACCAGACTGTAGTGATATTGGTTTATGCCAAGGAGCTAAGATTTCATCACACCCAGAAAATTTTAGACCCATCAACCTAAGAAGTATTCAAGGTAAAGCCCCAAAAGAGAGAATTATAACATAGTTTATAAAAAATGCACATGTGACCTACTTCTGTTATACATGAAACAGTTAAGAGTGGAAATTCACTTCCTATTTTTTGAACAGGCAGCAACAGCATTTGCTGAAATAATGTCATTATAAGCTTCTTGTCTGAACCCTGGGAACATATTCAGCACTATTGTACAGAATGAAATAGCTGACAAATTAAACACATAATCCATAAGTACTTCAATGGAGAAAACAAGTTTTGCTATTGGTTGCCTTTGTCTTCCACTGGGGGTTTCTAGTGGTGTCAGATAGAGCTCTTTTTGGGACCACTTTTTTAAAGCAGAAATGGTATCTGGATAATTACACATTCTGATGACTGCAAATTGAAGGTCTACAAGATGATCTACAAGAATTACTTTTGGTGCAGGTAAAATGTTACCTTTACTTGAAGAAGTTGTAGCATTATTAGAATTTGCAAAATAGGCAATATAAAGGGGACTACAAATTAAACTGGGAAACCATAAAAATGGCATCATTTTAATGATCCATTAATAATGGTAAATAACAGCTTAAACTTTGACTGGGGTATATCCACCAAGGGCAGAAAAGCATACTCCATGGCCCATTTAACTCTAAAGAACATGTCAGGTCACTTCAAGAAGATCATTGTGCCACTTTGTACTTCAAAGGTCAGATTTTTAAATTTTTTAAATTTTAAATCTATGTTTTTCAGCCATTAGTCAAGGCACCTGAAATAAAATAAAAATGCAATGATACCATACTAGGTAAATCACACGGTTTGAAAACCTGAAAAAAAATGTGAGAACTGATAAACTTCATCTTGTCTAAAAATAGATTCCAGTGTACTTTGGTACTTGTGTTTACCTGCACTATCTATATGTTTTCCTTGATAGATCTACAAGTAACTTTAGTATCCTAGACATGAACTGGTTCATGGACTGTTAGTACTTCGATGGATTAGCCCAGTATTTGGTTCTATCCTAACTTCAAAAATTTACAGGGGGTATAAGAGCATGTTCGGATAGTAGCTTTCTCAGTAGGTAATATTTTGATGAAAAAAGATTAGAAGTTTGCCACTACAAATTTCCATGACAATTTTGCCTGACAAAATTATTTGTCTTTGCTTTTATAAATCAACATGTAATTTTTTTCTTACCACAAAGTCAAAAGTCAAAGTATTTTATCATATACTACAACCTGCTCAAATTATGGGTAGTGGTGCTTGTCCTGTGTTCATAGATTATTGATTTGTTCATTTGTTTTCCAGTTACTCATCTGATCTAGTTCAGGATCATAGAGAAGCTGGAGTCTATCACAGTTCTCAGAGTCACAAAGGACCTGGACCTTATCCCTGTGTTCTCAGTCACAAGGGTGCCAGAGCATATCCCAGTGCTAAGATACACAGGTGAACTGGAGCCTATCCCAGTTTTCAGAGTCACAAGGCAGCTGGAGCCTATCCCATTGTTTTGAATCACAGGTGAGCCAGAGCCTGTCCCAGTGCTCAGACTCACAAAGGAGCTGGATACTATCCCAGTGCTCAGAGTCACAGGGGAGCCAGAGATTATCCCAGTATTCAGAGTCACAGGGGAGCAGGAGCCTATTCCATTTCTCAGAGTCACAGGGGAGCCAGAGCCTATCCCAGTGCTCAGAGTCACAGGGGTGCCAGAGCATATCCCAGTATTCAGAGTCACAGGGGAGCAGGAGCCTATCTAAGTGCTCAGAGTCACAGGGGTGCCAGAGTGTATCCCAGTATTCAGTCACAGGGGAGCAGGAGCCTATCCCAGCGCTCAGAGTCACAGGGGTGCCAGAGCGTATCCCAGTGTTCAGTGTCACAGGGGTGCTACAGGGTATCCCAGTATACAGAGTCACAGGGGAGCAGGAGCCTATCCCCAGTGCTCAGAGTCACAGGGGTGCCAGAGCGTATCCCAGTGTTCAGTGTCACAGGGGAACAGGAGTCTATCCCATTTCTCAGAGTCATAAGGGAGCCAGAGCCTATTCCAGTGCTCAGAGTCACAGGGGTGCTAGAGTGTATCCCAGTAATCAGAGTCACAGGGGAGCAGGAGCCTGTCCCAGTGCTCAGAGTCACAGGGGTGCCAGAGCATATCCCAGTGTTCAGTGTCACAGGGAAGGAGGAGTCTATCCCTTTTCTCAGAGTCATAAGGGAGCCGGAGTCTATCCCAGTGCTCAGAGTCACAGGGGTGCCAGAGCATATCCCAGTGTTCAGTGTCACAGGGGAACAGGAGTCTATCCCATTTCTCAGAGTCATAAGAGAGCCAGAGCCTATCCCAGTGCTCAGAGTCACAGGGGTGCTAGAGTGTATCCCAGTATTCAGAGTCACAGGGGAGCAGGAGCCTATCCCAGTGCTCAGAGTCACAGGGGTGCCAGAGCATATCCCAGTGTTCAGTGTCACAGGGGAGCAGGAGTCTATCCCTTTTCTCAGGGTCATAAGGGAGCCTGAGTCTATCCCAGTGCTCAGAGTCACAGGGGTGCCAGAGCATATCCCAGTGTTCAGTATCACAGGGGAACAGGAGCCTATCCCAGTGCTCAGAGTCACAGGGGTGCCAGAGCATATCCCATTGTTCAGTGTCACGGGGAGCAGGAGTCTATCCCATTTCTCAGAGTCATAAGGGAGCCAGAGCCTATCCTAATGCTCAGAGTCACAGGGGTGCCAGAGCCTATCCCAGTGCTCAGAGTCACGGGGGTGCCAGAGCGTATCCCAGTGTTCAGTGTCACAGGGGAGTAGGAGTCTATCTCAGTGCTCAGAGTCACAGGAGTGTCAGAGTGTATCCCAGTGTTCAGTGTCACAGGGGAGCAGGAGTCTATCCCATTTCTCAGAGTCTTAAGGGAGCCAGGGGCTGTTTCAGTGCTCAGAGTCACAGGGGTGCTGTTGTATCCAAGTATTCAGTGTCACAGGGAAGTAGGAGTCTATCCCCTTTCTCAGAGTCATAAGGGAGCCGGAGCCTATCCCAGTGTTCAGTGTCACAGGGGAGCGGGAGCCTATCCCATTTCTCATAGTCACAGGGGAGCAGGAGCCTATCCCATTTCTCATAGTCACAGGGGAGCAGGAGCCTATCCCATTTCTCAGAGTCACAGTTGAGCAGGAGCCTACCCCATTTCTTAGAGTCATAAGGGAGCCAGGGGCTGTTTCAGTGTTCAGTGGGGACAAGGAAAAGAAGACTGTTTGCTAAATACTTAGAAAGGTATTTGGCAGCTTCCCACCATATTAAATTATATTCAACCTACATAGATAGAGTATGCTGTAGTCTGTTATCTAGGAAGTTCTTTGCAGATGTACTACTGAATATGAACCCAGACAGAGTGGGGTTCCCTGCCCCAAAAGGCAGAGGATGTGCACAGCATGCACAGATAGATGTGTTGTTTCATTGGCTACTGTGTTGCATAGGGGTTGTGAATTTATTTGTTCAAGGGTATCACCAATACATTCAAATAAGGACCAGCAGTAGCAAGGATTATTGAAATACATTGATTAAGAATTATTATTTTAATTCAAACACTAGAACTGACTGATCTTTCCTTCTGATTGATTTTGCACTGATAAGTTAGATACGTGCTGTTGCTCTTCATACAGATTAATGTGACTGTTGCATTTTTTCCACTTTATGCTGACAGAATATTTCTTTGTGAGTCGTTGCTCATTACATTGAACTGCCAGTATGTACCGCCATATGACCACTGGTGTGGCTTACTAAAACTGGTTTACTATTTGGCAGGTTAACGAGGTATGCTTGTACTGTATTTGTTGTGGATTTCAGAATGTAGATATTGAATGTGCCATTAACTTCTAATTACCAGATGTCATTTACAAGTGGGGAGCAAAGCATTAATGTGATACAGAATATGTGTTCCACCACCATCCCAAAATCATTATGGCACAAAGTACTGACATGCAAAATATCAAGGCAGGGGGGCTGCTGCTAGAAAGAAGTCATAGTACTGGGATCACAAGAAAAGGAAAGAGACTTAGGTATCAAGGTATTCCAGGACATCCTGGAAGGTATAACTGGCCACAGCTTGTGTGGTACAGATATGCATTTGAGTCCTACAGTGTCCACCTACATTGTTTTGTTCCTGCCATACATCATTTAACCAGGCCAGTGTACAAGCCATCCTTGAAATCTGGCAGTTATGTCATCCATGTAACAAAAATCAACATTTAAATATATACATTTCAGTGCAGAGTCTGTTGTAAATGTGTGACATTGAGTGCTGCAATAAAAGTCAGATTTATAAACAGTGTACCTTATATGTTTGCATGCATTTGCCATCTGTGATTATTTTTCACACAAATTAAGGAAATATATATCTTAATTAATGATTGCCACTAAAGGTTTCATCCAGGACATTATGACATTTTTAAATGTGCATTATAAAGAGTTGCTGTATTGGTGCTCAGTATTCACATAATAGAACAACAGAGAATGTTGGTGAGATGTCAGCTGCTTTCCCATCCAAAGGTTACATAGTATCAAATTATCAAAAAATGCATAATACTTTTAGAAATTGTTGGCACTGCCTTCAGCGGGATAAATGTTATTTATGCTGAATTCATATTCCGGATGTTTAAGAGCTTCTTTTTATCCGATACCCTATTTATAAATCATTTTTTATACTGGTCTTTACCTCTTCTATTACTTGGCTACTGTTTTTGCTGAATATTATGTGCTGTTAATTTTTTTCCACTACCACATGATTGTATGTTTGCTATGTTACCCAAATTCATTTATAAGCTTTGTAGTTATTGTCATTGTTACTTTTGTTGTGGAGCTTTCCTCCTAAGGTTTCCACTGAAAATGGGCCAAAAGCCCAGTGGACTAACCCGGTTAACAAAAGACAAACAAACAAATAAATAATTAATTATGCTGCAGTTTATGTATTCTTGATGTCTGTCAAGTTTATTTAATGATCTTCAATCTCAGCATGATACTGATTTTATTTTTTTTTCAGATATAATACTCCACCTTTTATTAATTTGCATCTGTCCATATTCCTCTGTGTTCTGCCTACATCCCAAGATGGCTATAATAATGTTAGTAACTGTGACAGAATGAGTATAATGTACATAAAATAAAACTCAGACCCTCTGGCTAATGAATTCCTAACATTGCTTCCATTGGTGCAACATTGATAATATAACTATCTGGAGTTCACAAGTTCTGATCTTGTTACAGTTCATAAGTTCTTTATAACATCCTCAGAGGAGTTGCTTATGAAATGTACAGTGCCATGACAACTTGATATTGCAGAATAGAAGCAATGGGGCGGCATATTTCTGTCTAAAAGCTACTATTTTGCTTTTAGTCTCAGCGGTAACTGCTGTGATTTTTACATCCTCCACAGGGTGTTCTTGTCATAGACATGACATTCCATTCTAAACAGAACATAAATATTTCTGCACGGGCCGCTTCTTTGTGAAAAGGTTAGTGAAAGCTATGATGGTCTTATGTGACAAATATGCTGTCATTTTTAAGCCTGACTTGCACTTACCTATGGGAATGGGTAAAACTAAAGGTGACTAGAAATGTTAGTTCAGGTATATATTTAGCTGGAGTTATTCCTTGTGATATATGAGAAGAACATGAACTTCCTCATAGTGGAGAAATAATTATTTTGTTTGTGCAAATCAGCTATCTATGGTAGAGCAAATAGGTTCAAAATATTGTTATAATTGTGACACACCATGAAATAAATCTGAATGACTGAGAGAAAGTTGAAAGTAAAAAAAATCAGTATCTATATACTGACATATAAAATACAGATGAACAAATACAACACAAATTACTTTAATATTCTCACCTATTAAAACGTAACGCTTTCTGCATTTTTCATATCACTGCTATTCATTCGCAGAAGTAGTAAATTAACATACAATGTATACCTTCTTGTAGACCCATCATGCTGTGTTGCTCTGAATGCTGAGGCTACAGACAGACGTTTTGTAATGGTTGCTAAGCTAATACTTTGTATTCAGCCATGTTATATTGTGTTATTTACTGCATTTTACAGGCAAATAAAAGTTGACTATATTAGTGCTTTTTAGTCAGGAAGCAGTTGCAGTAAACTTCAAACAATGAGTTTGTAATTCAAAAGAAAATAAATGTCCCATCTTTTGAATTCTTAAAAATGCAAACTAGTATCAGGTTCTTTATACTGGCAGATGAAGCAATAAATATAAGAAACAATTATTACTAATAAAATGAAACAATAAACAACCAGGATACAAACCTGGGACATGAAAGAAGAGTTCTAAGTCATCATCGATGAGGCAGATTAATTCTGTAGCAAGTTAGAGATTTAATATAACTATATTAAACTGCACATAGGATTTCTAATCACAACTTAGTCTTTTCCATTTCTAGAGACTCTCACAATTTACCACAGTCCTTTCTTGCCTTGCATACAGCAGATCCCTAAGCAAAATTCATATTTGGGTAGATGTATCCATTCTGGGTTGGGTGACCAAGTTGCGAGATGCAGACTAAAACACTGGTGCATAAGGGTCAATGACAGAGATACCAAAAAAATCCTTCTGTGGATATAATTCCCAATTTTTGCCAATTATGCAAGTCTTAGCTTGCCATAGGCTCATAGGTTTTTACTAGACTAATGACCACAAGGGCCTTTTTAAGCCTAGCTATGCATCCCAAATCTCTGACAAGTTCTGGTACCCTTGATAAGTGTAAGCAGACACTTGGGAGATGAAACATTTACAAGCAGAGGCCTGGGAGATGAACCATTTACATGTTGCCTGTGTCCATTAGAGATATAGGTGCCAAATCAGGGATGAATTTCCTGTTCCTCATCCAGTTGTCTAAGATACACTTGAATTGGGTTAGGGAACCACTCTGCTTCATATGGATGGGGAGACTTTTCCAGATATTGGGTAGTCTATGGGATACATACCTGTCTCAATGGCAGGTCCTATTTATATCAGAGGCAAGGTTTAAGTCTTTATAACAGGTAATTCTGGTACTGTTTGTTTTGCGGATATGAAGGTGGTCCATCAGGCTGGGGTCTGACAATGCTCTGTATGCCAGGTATAGATCTTCCCTCAAAAGTGTATACGATACAGAAAACAGGATTAGCGCCTTGAGGTAGTCTACACAGGACATTTTACTTACACCCTGTATTCTTTTAGTGAAGAAACACTGTGGACATTCCAATTGTTGGATATGCCTGGTTAGGTACATACCAAACGGGCATTGTACTCAATGATAGTTCTGATGAATGTGAATACAGTGGAACAAATACTCCCTTAGACCTAGATGGGGTAACATTGTTTATAAGTTTCATAACACAGAATTATTTCCTCACTACTGTAGACATGTGATGGTCAAGGGCTAGATTACTGTCTATGTGTGTCCCTAAGTCCTTGACTACTAGGTCAACACCAAGGGGTGTACTGTCACTATGATAGTTACCAGGATTGGATGACTTCCTGAAGGATACTATTAGGCATTTTTTGGCACTTAGTTTTAGTCCATGACACTGACACTAGTTGTCTCTGTCAGCCCTTCCTGTAGAACATTTGTGTTAGTGTGGGATTCAATGACAGCTCATAATTTTCAATAATGTGCAAATTTAGTCAGCCAGAGACCATTGACATTGGCCTTTACTTCAGAGATGTAAATGCCAAAAAGGAGCAGTCCAGTGACTGATCCCTGAAGGACTCCACTTGTGACTGGCCTGTTTTGTAGAGGTGGACTCACCAATTCTAACTTCCTGGGTCCTGTCTGGAAGCCAGAAGGTTATCCACCAGGTGACATATGGGTTTGTACCTAACCTCTTGAGTTTGTCAGCAATGCCTGAGTGGGGTATTGTGTCAAACTACTTGGCTAGGTCAAGGTAGGCAGTTAATTTTGAATTCTGGCAACCTCTCAAGGCTTCAGAATAGACAGCATCATAATTCATATGGTACAATATGACTTTTGCATCTGCTGAACTTAGCGCCAAGTTGATTTCATATTTGGTACCACCTCATTTAGACCTTAGGCAAAATGTCAGTATAGCTATACCATACATATTTTGTACAATAGTATAATGTATCCATGACAGGAAACTTTTCTATTTTCTTATTATATTTTCTTCATTGGCAATTTTAACCAATTTTTATGAAGACTACAAGCTGAGCTGTGGTAGTCATAAGAAATAATTATTCAGATGTGTACTGTGTAGCTTTGTTTTACATAAACAGCTAACAGCTTTAGACCTGATAGCAAAATGCAAACAGACATCGGAGGACTCTGGCTATGTCCACTTCTAGTACTAACATGCAGCAACTGCTAAGGAAAGAAGAGGCACATAACATTCCAAGTGCATGTTAGCCTTCTGGGTAATACTTAAAAATTATACTTTATACATTATATCCCCCATTTAAAATTAGACATCAATTTTATGAATAACAGTTACAATGAGCAAAGTAATTTGATTGTCTGTATGTGGACGCTTTACAGTCAGCACAGGTATGTGAAGTCCAATCTAATTGTGTAGAAAAATGACATAATACATCTAATTTTGGTACTTTTGTAAGATCGGCAAACACAGAATTTGGAGTGATTGCCATAAAACCGTGCAATTAATAAATCATATCTGTGGCTGGAATTTGTTATATAGTGGTGTGAATTGTTCTGTACTTGTGTTGTTAAAGATACTTAGTATCCTTGCTTGAGGAAAGGAGTTCTGCATGATCACATGATGTGAACTGAACGCTTTTCAAAGTATCCAGAAATTGTCAAAACAAATGAGTCACTGACTCTCCTTGAACTGAAATCAAGTAGCTAATTTATTCCATAGCTTATCTGGTATTTCATAAGAAATCATAGTTTATTTCACTTTTTCCACCTATACCAGTGTTGTAACCTTGTTCATATCTACGTATTAGGTTATTTGCCCTTGTGGGCCATTCTAAGCCTAGCCAATTTCCCCTTCAAATGTGAGAATCAAACCCTGTAGTTTGTGTCTGTAAGGTAAACACCTTAACTATTATACCAACCCCCTAGCCCTTGTATACTCTGTTCTGGTATATAGGTATCATATTCTGTCATTTTTAATGTGCATGTGAAGCTTTTCTTCTTGGGCCTCCAATGCAAATGATTTCTTGCACTCATTCTGACTTTCCTGGTAAACAAAAGCAAAAAATAAATAATTGTCTTCACTTACACCTGAACATATATCCCTCCTTGATTTATAGTATGCAAGATACCACTCTGATAGTTTGATTGATAACTGGAGTTTCTTTCTGCTCCAAATGCTTGGTTAATGAATTTTGAATTTTGAATTCTGAATGCCTCTCTGGGCTTCAGAAAAAAACAGTACCTTTGTTGATTTGTCACAGAAGGATTTTTGCATCTGCAGAGCACAATGCCAAGCTGATTTCACACTTAATATCTTCTCTCTATCTGTTTGCAGTGACACTGATGAGGAGAATAAATATGACGTTTTCTAGCTTGAGTGTTTCTAGCATCAGTCAGAGACAGGCAGCAATCCACTGCTAAACCAGTAATGTGCTTTTTGTTATGTTTTTCACAGTTTATATAACTCTTTCTGCCTACATGTTATATTGAGGATACTTCAGGGAAGTTATGCACTGAAACTTCAAATGATGTAAAAAAGAAATTCCCTGCCTGGTAAATTATGAACAATTATCAGATGCAAGAATTTCAGGAATCTAGTGCTGAAAAAAAACAAAACAAAACAAAAAAAAAACAGTATAATGACTGACTGTGAATATATATTGGATAACTTGACTACTGTTCAAAGTATCCAAAAATTGTCAGTACAAATAAGACACTAATTTACTCCACAGTCTATCAAGTATTTCATGAGGAATCATATGCATGATATTACTCCTGTGAAACATATTGCAAATTTGTATTTTTTTACTTTGATGAGAAATACCAGACCAAAACATCACATGTTCACTTTCTAAACAGATATTTTTTTAAAATGGTGTAATGCAATAAATATAGATTTGAAATACAATATACATGTGGCACGTGAATTTCATCATTGACAGTGTAGTACATTTGGATGGCTAGTGGAACTGTTTTATTTTTACATATGGCCATCCTGACAGTATCATATTTACATAATTTGCATTTCAGTATCTTCTTCTGTACTTTAAAGTCTTGTACATCTTGTCAAGCCAAGTGAATAAGCCAGCATTCCTACAAAAATCAACAAACGATAATAGTAGTTGCCGTTTTGTTTGCAATTTGCTTTCTATCATCACTATACACTGTTTTGCGTGTTTGACTTAATTTACACATTTAAGTCAGCAAACTATTGCTTATATGATTCTGTGAATCTATGAATGCATAAAACGGCTGCTTCATAAACCTGCAGATGCTTGTTTCCAATTCTGGGAGTAATAATCTGCTTTATTATCATTTGAATATTTTATTTTTATTTATTTGCAGTTTGTTTACCAGGGTGGTCCATTGGGCCACGAGGAGCCCATTTTCAATAGAGTCCTGGGGAGAAAAGCTCCAGAAATACAAATAGTAAATAATAGTAAATAATAAAATTGCAGAACAACAAAATAACAGTTACAAAATTTCTAAGTTACAAAACACGTAATAAGACATTATAAAAAAAATCACAATGTTAACAATAGTTAAAATAAATTGGAATTTGATGGCACAAATGCATGAAAAACCCCATTATAAACAAATTTAAGGAAGTATAAAAGAGTGCCAGTTCCTTTAGCAAATTATAAGCTAAAAGAGATTATTGGCGGATATGTTTGATATCAGGAGAGATTGTAGTTAGGGATGTTATGTAGGATGAGAGCAGGAGCATTCCCATTGTGAGATTAGGTGTGAGTGAAGAAGAGTTTAAAGATAGAGAGACTGTTAGTGGTACGATAAGAGGTGGGAAAGAATTCCAGTGGCATGCTAAGCAGAAGGAAAGAAGATGTTTGCCAGGAGGTCGGGTAGGTTTGTGTAGTTCTATTAGATTCTGGAAGTTGGATCGTAGGCATCTGTTAGGAAGATGTATTTTAAAGACAGAGGCAAGGGAGGGGCAGAGATAGGGTTTAAAAGTAAGTTTGTGTGCTTGGATAAGTTGCATATAAGTAAGATAATTGGGCAGTTCAAGCCAGTTCAGTTGGTGCAGGGAGATGCAGTGATGGGTATTGGATCTGTGGCCATTTGCAAATTTTGAAATGTTATAGTAACAGGAGGAAAGTTTTGATATGAGGGAGGATTGCAGATTAGTAAAGATAGAAGCACCATACAGGAGGGAAGGGATGAGTTATGTTTTAGTAAGAATGAGTCTGATGGAGGGAGAGATGAAACCGTTGGGGCTCCATCCCTGTGGTACTCACAGCCAGGACAGTACGTGTTCATTTCTGGTCTGCGTTTCTCTCGGAGGTTGAGTGGTGGATTTTTTCTTCCTTCATTTAGTAATCAGCAGTGGCTGTTTCACTAGGTGAAGTCCATGCCTTATGGTTCTTGCTAAGATGAATCGTTGAACATCAAGCATCCCACTTTGACCCTATACAACTTTTAGTTTGATGATAACAGGAAAAGATTCCAGATTTGAAATTAGTATAAAAATGGGACTCAACAATGATGTTGTATATATTAGACAGTGCGTATGTATGTACTAAGGCATAAAGATCCATGTGACATCTTTGTGCTGCTTGATCTAATTTTATTTTATTTTATTTGGTTCTTTTGGCAGTTAAACCCGCTTATAAGAAATACTCTGTGCTACACCTTACATTAGCAGCATCATTGCTTCATGAGGACACAACAAAACACAGAAGGGGCTTTTTGCAGTTCCAAAAAGTATGAGAAAGTGAATTTCTTAGTACAGTATAATGTTTCCAAGTTTCTGAGTTAATTTTAGAAAACTGACACATTAATTCTGAAGATGAAGTACTCTGGGGAGCCCATTCCTCCTTAGTTGTTTCCTACTTGGGTAAAACATATTATTGCATAAATCTTAATAGTGGCGGACCTATGTATCTCCTCCTACTTCATCTGTGCAATGTATTACCATCCAGTGTGAAATGAGTTTGGATTTTTTTACTACAATCGTGTTCCATAGCTATAATGCATTTGAGAGCCTAGCTAATTCTTTCTGCTTCTTAGCCATTGTAACTAACCCTATCCTTAATTTGAAATATGACTTTATTGTGGCTTTTGGTAACTATCATCCAATTATCTGTAGGACTAATTTTTTTTTTTTATAAAAGCTTTATTAATTTTTTTTAGATAAAAACACCAAAGACAAGTATTTTATTTATTTATTTATTTATTTTACATTTGTTGATCGGGCTAGTCCATCTGGATATATGTCCATATTCAGCAGAGGCCAAGGGAGAAAAGCTCCTCGAAAACACAGTAAAATTTATATAAAATGACAGTTTTTACAGATGCAGGTACAATATATATTTAAGCAATTTTTTACATGATAGTAAAATTTATATAAAATGACAGTTTTTACAGATGCAGGTACAGTACATATTTAAGCAATTCTCTACATAAGTTTTTACAGATGTGGGTACATTAAATATATAAGCAATTATCTTCACTTCAAAACATTTCTGCTTACAGAATCGTATTACTTATCATATTTGGTTAGTTCTAGGAAGATATTGATAAAGACATTCGATTAATATATAAAAGTCCATTTTCTTTATGGTTATCAGAAAGCAACTAGTATATACAGATGAAGTGACAGCTGTCTTGCAATAAATGGGGTGATTAGTCTGGTGTAAATGCAAAGTTAAAAAACTTGAAAAGTTAGAACATAACTACAAAACAAGTTGAACTATTTACACATAATAAATGGTAATGAAGTATTAATAATTTGTGGTAAATTGCAAGGTATCCTCAAAACATCAAATCTTTATATGTTTAAAGCACAATTGCTATCTTCTCTGTAGTCTGTCAGGTTCCCAGTTACTACATGTTTTTGCATGTCTAGGTGCAAAATGTACTTCATATTTGTCATGGTTGTGAAATATTATGGCAAAGATGCTTGCATGAGAATGATTAAAATGGTTAAGTAATGTATTTAAATCAACAGAGCAATAACATTGTATGAATTAAATTTCAAATGAAAATAAATTAACAAAGTATTTCAATATCTCATAGAGTTAACTGCATGCAGGGGCCCATGCTGCTAATACCCACTAGTATGATAAATTCTTCCTTACTCCCTGCATTCAGGGACAGGCTTACTGCCTTTATAGTGCCCAGTGAAAATTAATTTTGGCCAGTTCTGCATTACCTCAAAATGAACTGAAGCACAATTTGTGTACTCCCCTAAGTGTCGCACTTTATAGTTAACCAATTTGTCATCTTGTGTAGTAATGGAATTAAGTGGGGAACATACTTCCATGTCATTTTATATGTCCAGCTGGGCAGATAACTAGGGTAAATCAACATAAGATGGTTGCCTGAGCTGTCAGCTCTTAAATAACACTACAAGCCTGCCAGCGCTGACCACCATTGCCTTTTATTATGAGTTGAGGAGATTGTTTTCCTATTTTATAATTTATTATTTGATTAATAAGAGTCATAAGCTTTTTTCCACGTAACTTTTGATGAAACTAACTAGAATGTATTTATTTATGTATTTAACTTGTTAACAAGAATATAGAACATATTAAAACAGACTGATGTAAGAGCAATCTGGAGTCAAAGACTTTTATCCTCTAAAACACAGTAATGGAAACAAATTGAAAAACATAGATCTTATGATAAGAGAATTTAATGGATGCTGAACAATTTCTAAAACCAGTGATAAATATTATACCTGCACAATCATGTAGTCTCCACGTCTCCTTGGATCACCTTTTGAAATGATCGACATATCAATGGACTTGATGTTCTTTTCTGCAGTTATTTTAGTTCTTTTGAGGCATTGTTGTCCTGCTCAATCTGTCTCCTTTACCATCTTCCTTATCCTCCTGAAAGTGAATGACAGCAATTCAGCTTCTGTACTTTTGAACAATGTGACAGTCTGTAGGTGACACAGCAGAATGGAGACTGACAAAATGATAATGTTCTTCTCTAACTGGAATTTTGTCTGCCTTACAATAAATATATAATCCCCTGTACTCTACCCTCATCAGGCCAATAATAGAGTACAATGCTCCCTTTGGTATGTTCCTTTCCAAACACCTGCAGCAATTGTATAGACCCAGTGGCGGCTGGTGACTTCAGATCAAAGGGGGGCTGCAGGAGACAGCTGAATGGGTGGAGTCAATGGGAAGGGGTGCGGTCACCTAGAAAGGGGAGGGGCTCTACTCAAAACCACAAAAACTAACTTTAATTAAATACGCTGCCCTGGGTGCCAATCCGTCATTATGAGAGTCCAATCAAGACAAAATGAAGTGTAGAAGAAAAAAAATATTTCAATGCATTGGCTGCATGACAGCTTACTTAATATCTAGATGGAAACAAAAAGGTTGTGAGGCATGAAAAAATAAATTACTTTTTAAATACATTACTGGCATGCCAGTCAAAATCAAGTATAAGGAAAACAAGCAGCACTCAACTCAAACCACTTCTCCCTGCACTGCAGATCTAATTATAATTTATATTCAGCTTTATTAAAGTACAAAGTAACGCACTGAAAGTAGCAATCTCTGTGATGCCCCCACTTGTAAAAATGTTTCTTATCCAAAAAAGACCTGCTGCTTGACAACTATCTACTTGTTTCATGGGGAAAACATGATCAAAGTAAAAAATGAAAAGCAAACAAGAAACAAGCTCAAGATACATTGCTTAAAGGATTACTGTACAGGTTATGGACCACACATGATAGATTGGCATTCTGTTTAGTTTACGGGTAAAGCCTGCAGAGATGACTGGAAGTCTCCAACAAGTGTAATGAGCTTCTTAAAATAATGTAATCCTATCCTATATTACAAATACTGTTATATGCATTTCAATACTCAAAGCTTATACATTATCTAGTTATGTAAGTATTCTCTGCATGGCAAAAACAGAAAGGCTTTCAATGTTGGCAATTCTTTAACAGTATGCTTATTAAAGCTTACTTGCATCTTACGATCTCAGACAAGCTTACCTGATGGTCATTAAAGTATTTCTACTTAAACACAGAGCAACAGGCACTTTCTGAGTAATAAGCATAAATCAACAGTACAAAAATATGACAGAAGCCAGACCATTCTGCAAAATCAAGGACGGATGAAAAGCCGCTCTAGTACTTGTGTCTACCTTGGATGGGGGGATACTCTGCACATTTACACTGCATAACTGCTCCTTGCCTTCCTTGGACACATCCAGAGTCACTACATGGGGGAGTGGGGTGCAACAAGTATGTCACAATTTGAAAGATGGCCCTGACACATTTGTCATACCTCTCAACCTCAGAGCAAGAAATCTAGACAAAGCCATACATAGAAGTGGGACAAAGGCCCAAAAATAAGGACAATTTTTAAGTATTGCTCTTATAAACTTAGAAAGATAATAGAATAGTAGGTCTTGCATTAGTATGAATTTTCTGAAGGGTATGAAATCTGAAACTCAAATGTCTGTCATTATTTTCTAACTTCAGTCTTTAATGATATGCCACTAATTTTTCAAAAAAAACACAATTTTGTGAAAACTGGGCCAAAAATGTAATGCAAAAATATAAAATAGCTACAAAATATAGCTGGGAACCTGTCAAAGAAGGGACACTTTTTTAATATTAGTACTGCTAACTTGAGCAGCTGACGAAATAAAAGAATTACATGCATTTCTGAAATAAAAGTAATTTATAACTCTGATTATTAGTTATTTCTTAATTGTAAACCTTCCATGTTTTCTTCCAAAATTGCTATTTTGTGTTGGGATTATTAGGGGAAGAGCAACATTTTGAGCTGGGGATAGTTGAGAGGTTTGGCTATGCCTAATTCTATAAAGCAATTTATTTGCATGTAACTCTCAACCTGTTAATGCAATACATCTGGACAAGGCCAAATATATTGGGGGAAGATATAAACAGTACTAAAAATGCTCTTGTATAAACTGAGACAGTTGATAGAATAACAGGTCTTACTTTAGCATGCATTCTTCTGAAGGTTATGAAGTCTGAAACTCAGTGTCTGTCATTATTTAGTGACTTAATTCCTAAATGATTTGCCAGAAAACCACAAATTGTATGAGGAGCAAACCAAAAATAAGCAAAAATCTATTGATTCTGTGAAAATCTGGACAGTTGGGAGGTATAGTTCACCTGGGGCTATCTGAGTTTGCCGCCCTTCCCCCTCACAAAATCATGGTTGAATGGAGCCTCCCCCTGCAGCCATTCCAATGATCCCTTACTTGGCTATTTCACTCCATTTACCATAAGCACTAATGTGCATACTGCTTTACTTCTATGATGATTTGGAATTCATTTGAAAGTTTTATTTTGCATTTTACAGCACAAACACTAAGACATCTGCTAAACAAAGCAATGCAGTCTCACAATGAAAACAGACAGCATTAAAACTTTTCTGCCCTTGAAACTCACATTCATTGAAACAGCATTGAAACCCACATTCAAAGAAAATAGATTTTGCCAGTGGCAGATAAAGATTAACTTTGGGCTGTTTTCAAATCATAGGGCCCTTGCACATGAAACATATATGTGCTCTTTGATACACCTTCCTGATTGTACTAAATTATATTCCTTGTACAATACAGTACAGTTGTTAGAGGGCGTTTTAAATTTATTGTTTTGAATGTTTTCCCAGTAAACAATGAAACAAAACGCATGCACCAATAATGACAAAACTGCCCAATTCAGAACATTTTTCCAGTAAACAATGAAACAAAATGCATGCACCAATAATGACAAAGCTGTCCAGTTCAGAACATTTCCATCATAAAAGTCTACTCAAACTTCTACAGTCCACCATTATCAGTAAATATGCACAATCTCTGAAGAAGTAAAAGTCATCTAAATAATGCCACATTAAAGAAATCTGTAACTAATGAAGAGGTTGCTGCCAGCAAACACCTTTGTATTTCATGGTTTCATCAAAAAATAAAGTGTCTGTTGCCCCTGAGGAATAAATTGCCTATATTACATTAAGAAAATAAGCTAGTAATATTGCAATAGGAAATGGATGGCAAACTGATAACAGGTTCATAGTTAGTATCTTCACCAAAGAGGACATTCTCAGTAGGGCAGCATCCACTCCTTGTGGGAGTAGAACCCACAGCATTCTGCATCAAGAGCAAGCACACAGCCTGTTGCGCTATTAACAATGCAAGCAGACTCAGCATAAGCAGCACTAAACTTCTCTTCCCCTGCAGCTCTCAACTCCTTGTAAAATCTACTCAATACTCAACTGCATCTCAACTTCACAGCACAAGAAATCTGGAAAAAGCCAACATTTATTGGGGGGGGGGTCAAAAGCCCAAAAACCAGGGACACATTAAACATTGCTTGTATAATCTTGGAAAGTTGCTAGAATAAAATGCTGTGTTACCACCATACATTTTACTGCCAAGGTCCCCGTGCAAAGCAGTCAGGGCAACATACCACTATACCAAATCAGCTGCTTTGTAAAAGAGAGGAAGACTGAAACTTAAATGGCTATCATTTAGTGAATTCAGTTCTCACCATAGCTGTCAACCTCTTAGTACAAAACACCTGGACAAACCCAGTAATGAGGGAATACAGCCCTCAAACATATTCAGTGAATTCAGTTCTTGCCATAGCTGTCAACCTTAGCACAAAAAACCTGGATGAAGCCAATAATGGGGGAATACAGTCCCAAAAATAGGGACAAATTTCAAATATTCATCTTATAAATTTAGAAAATTGCTAGAATAAAAGATTTTGTGTTACTATGTATTTTCTGAAGAATATGAAGTCTGACATTCAAATGCTTGTCAATTTTACTTATTTAACATTTGTTAACCAGGAAAGTCTGACGGAACAAAAACAATTTTCAGCAGAGGCCCAGGGAGAAATACTGCAGACACATGTCTTTGTAAAATAGCAAGACACCAGAACAAACCCACACAGGAGATGCAGACAGCATCCCAGCCAAGAATCAAACCAGAGAACCTATAGTTGTGAGGCAACAATGCTACCACTGTACCATCAAATATTTAAGGAATTCAACATGCAGAAACCTGAAGTCTGAAATTCAAATGCCTGTCAATTTTATTTAACATTTGTTAACCAGGACAGTGACTTGGAACAAAAAAACAATTTTCAGCAGAGGCCTAGGAAGAAATAATGTCGACACATGTCTTTGTAATATGGGAGGACACAAAAGTAAACCCACACAAACACAGGGAGAAGATACAGACCTCACAAAGAAGGCACCCCCACCAAGAATCAAACCTGAGAACCTGTAGCTGTGAGACAACAATGCTACCACTGCACCATCAAATATGAAATAGAAACCACAGATATAATGAGGAACAGAACAGATCAAATAGGCACAAATCTGCTAATTTTTTAGAAATGGTGTTGGGTAGGAAATTCAGGCCATTACCACCTGCATACAAGGTACAGGGTTCAAGCCTGAGGTATTCCCTACCACACCACCATGAGTTTGCTCTAGCCATCAGTATATAGCAACTGGGGCATTACACAGACACACAGACACACCCTTCCTTTGACTAGATAACTGCTCACCTTGCCAACGATCCACCCTTCCTTTGCCTAGATAACTTCTCACCTTGCCAACGATCCACCCTTCCTTTGCCTAGATAACTGCTCACCTTGCCAACGATCCACCCTTCCTTTGCCTAGATAACTGCTCACTTTGCTGATGAGCAACCCTAGATATCCAAACAGTCCAACTGCTGCCGCCGAGCAACCCTAGATATCCAAACAGTCCAACTGCCGCCGCCGAGCAACACTAGATATCCGAACAGTCCAGAATCCTCGTGACTGGTCCAGTGCATCTCGTTAGTTGCTACATGCATCTTGATTGGTCCAGCCTGCTGCAGTCCGGAGTGCCTCCATTCTGTGATGTCACCACCACGCAGACTGCTGGGCATCTTGGGGCCAAGATGCCTTTACCCCTATCTAGACTGCTGAGAAAGCAGTCTGAGAGTATTCCCGTGTATCTAGAGCATGCACACATGCGCAGACTTCCGGGAATTACAGTGTTTGTTTCTTAGTTTTATTTTTGTTTTCTAGGTGGGAGGGTTGCAGTCCTGCAGTCCTATAGCACGAGTTGCCCCTGGATAGACCACAAAGGTTCCTTACAAAGAAAATTCAGAGTCTTCAAGATGTGTCTTATGCGGACAGACTGAAATCATTGTCATGTTACTCTGTATTGTACAGACTGCTTAGAGGCAACCTGTGCCTTGCATATAGAGCAATCTCTGACCCAGCTTTAATGGAAATGCTGCACATTCACAAGTCAAATGGCACATGGGTTACTTGCTCAAAGGACTTTAACCTAGTATGTGACATCAACAGAACTTGCTGGAGAGACAGATTTGTCTCACAGATGTTGCCCCACCTTTGGAACAGGCTTCCTATTCATGTTAAACAAAGCCCCTTGTTGGCCATATTTAAGAAAAATGTGGGCAATTGGATGGGGGTTCCACCTGTGTCTCTCTTGAATGGGGCAATTAGGTGCTGATTTTATTGTCTGCTTCAACCAGACACATTTGGGAGCATGGGTTGAACTTGGCTAGGCTTGTAAGGGTCCTGGAGCTGTTAGCCTAGTAACGTCCTATGATCCTGTGACTTTCAAGACCAGTAAGTCCATGAGTAGCAATAAAAGTTCACATGTGCAAAGGCCCACAGTAAATGTATTGTGTGCAAAAGGTGTATGCGGGTGTGTGTTAATCCTTTCAGCAGCACATTCCCTAATAAGCAGTATGGTGGAGTATGGTCTCAGGCACAGATCAGTAAGTATGGTGTTATTCAGTAATATGCCTATGCCTTGCAGGAGAAGTTTCATTAAGGAATTCCCCATTAGATACATTGTATAACCATGACCTACACAGACGGCCATTAGCATTCCACATTTTCTCATGATTTATGTACAGTCACATTATTAAATTCATATTGTGACATCTGCACTTAGGCTTCCTCCTACAAAACATGGTATATCATGTCACTGTCCCAGCAGCAATAGTAGACTATACTTTTACAAATAATATGCAACGGTGGCACATGGCCATGATCACATGAGCAGCATGTCAAACAATCTCTATTTATTAAACCACACACAATCTTGTAGTGGCCAGTTTCCCACAACTACGTATATACAGTTGTTTAAACTGTTAAGAAATGTGATACAAGTAATAGTGCAGGAAATGCTGTATATGATTTACAATGTAAAATATGATTTGAACATGCATTGTTACATAGATTTCAAATCTATACCCTTCCTCCATTACAATAAATAAACACAAGGTGTCCACTTCCCATGATGACAAAAGTAAATATATATTGAATCCTGTGGTCATCATTAACATCATCATCATCCTCATGACTACTTTTCATTTTTGGTGTGGACACTGAACAGATACAAGGTCTCACATCCCTTGCAGCTTTCAGATGCAGTACTTGTGAAATTGATATAGCTAGGCATTTAAAGAACACACTGTTGCTGTAACTGGAATGGTATCAAACACAACATTCCTTTGGTCTGTGGCCATTCCTCACAATGTCCAAGAACTCATGACCTGTAGACCAAGTATTCAACATTCTAATACAGTTAGACAGTCCTTTTAAAGTGAACAACTCTGCATACATTATTACCTACATAATTCTGTTCTATATAAGATGGAACCACTCAGTGTATTCCATCCCCTAAAAATCTAGATACAGAGCTTTCATGTAAGAGTCTGTAGGGCATTGTAACATCCATAACGGCTATTACACCAACCTCATAAAGAATGATATTTTATAAATGCCCCAGAGTCCCTTGTATGATATACTGAATGGGGTCTACTTGATATGGTCGACATTTCAGAATGTCGAAAACCATATGGCCGAGATCATATGATCGACATTCAAAATGTCGGCCATACAAAAAACAAACCACAACAATATCTTACCTTCACGCTTCATTCCCCCACACCCCCCAGAACTTAAATATACCAACTCCGAGATCACATTACAGTGTGGAAGATAGAAATCTTTCCATTCTGCACTGTTTGCTGATGCCGGTTCCACATGGTCGACATTTTGAATGTCGATCATATGGTCTCGGCCATATGGTCTGCGACATTCTGAAATGTCGACCATGTGAATGGGACCCCATAAGCTACAGCCCATGAAACTAGGTGAAACTAAAATGTTAACTTACAGTACGTATAATTTTGCAGAAGCACCAAGCATTTCTGAATGCTCCCAATGTTTCTACTGGCATTCACTTACAGTCAATAGATCCATGTGATATATTTATTTTCAAACTGCACATAGTATGTTGTCATTCAGAGATGTCGATCATGCAAAACCGGCATCTGCAAACAGTGCAGAATGGACAGATTTCCATCTTCCATACTGTAGTGCAACCTCACATTTGGTATATTTAAGTTCCTGGGGGTGTGGGGGGTGCAGGGGGGCTCCCTGCTTGCAGTGTGAAGGTAAGATTTTGTTGTGGGGTTTTTTTTCTCTTTTTTGTATGGTCGAAATTTCGAATGTCGATCATATGGTTTCGTCCATATGGTTTTCGACATTGTGAAATGTCGACCATATCAAGTAGACCCAGCTTATGAGGCTTGTCATGGATATCAAATTCATGGATTTACAGTTACATTAAATGAAACTCAGTTAAAAAAACACCCTCTCATGGTACTTGTAAAGCACTAAGTGTTTCTGAATACTCCCGTCATGTTACAGATTATCATAAAATAACACCAGTTTAGTCTACTATTTATAAATTATCATTCCCCATGACTGCATCCTGACTGCACAAGTGTTGTATTACTAAAACACTCCACATGCATGATTAAACACTACCACCTAGAGTAGCACAATGCTGTATCCTTCGGAGCTGTCCCAGAGCATCAGGTTATTAGAAAAGTGGTGCATGAGTGAGCTGGATTTTTAGCTTTGCTGTCTGTGCTAACATTTCATATATTCTTGATTTTTACATTTTAAAGTAATGCTGCTTTAGTATGCATTCAATTATTTATAGTTTTAAACATTTTAAGAAATAACATAAAGGAAACGTTTAGTTTTGTGTTGACTATAATAGTTTAAACTTTTTGGAACAGTGAGAAGATGGGCAGTAGAACATTTTTTGGTCGAGGGGGGGGTGAAAAACTAGCAAGAAACACCCTAATTCATATATTCTTTCCAGCTATTAGAAGAAACTACTGTGTCATTCAAAATTAATTTTTATTTTATTTTATTATTTATTATTTGTTTACCGGGAAAGTGCGACTTGGAACAAAGCCAATTTTCAGCCTGGGGAGAAACGCTCCAGATGCATGTCTTGGTAATGTGGGAGGAAACTGCAACACCCAGAGGAAGCCCACACTAACACAGGGAGACTCCACATAGAAGGCACCCCAGCCGAGAATCGAACCAGAGAATCTCTTATGATTTCTTCTTTTCTCTCATTTGATTGCATTTTTTTTAAGATTTTTGCTGGTAACAGACTTTTGTGGCTACATTAAACATACGTACTAGTGTAAGTGTTTCTTAGGAAAGGAGAAGTGGCAGAAGAGTAAGGAAAAGGAAGAAGGAACCAAGACAGAGAAAAGAATAAGGAAGTCAAAGTGGAGGGGCAATTAAAAGTGGTGATAATGAGTGGCAGAGCTGTACCCTGCTCATCTAAAGCCCGCTGTCACCCCTTATCTGGCTCTCCAAGACTCTAAGTTAAAAAAAAAGGTTTTGTGTCAAGTTGAGGACGAAAAAATAAAGGTTTTCATTAAATCGTAGCAAATATCTTGCTACAAATACAAGTGTACATTTAAAAAAGATCAGTTGCTGCAGGTTCTATGACATGCGCTAAGCATGACCGTGTTTCACCCTGACAGCAGCAGCAGCAGTTACAGTATCAACAATTCAGTTGTGACTGCTTCACCAGCAGCAGCTGCTAATGATCTAGTTCTGTAACACCTTGTCCCTGGAGCATTCCCCCTTCAACAGACCCTGAGTGCCCTTCTTAGCACTAGCAAATGGTAACTGAGTTGGTTTCATTACTACTAACGCATGTTCTTTGCTGTAGGTCAGGGAAATAAAGGAAAGAACTGGTGCCATTGGCAGATGTTTATGTTTAATGCAATCAGATCAAACTCACTCTTCAGTCATGACCCAGGCATCAAGGTACACACAGCACAGACGAGAGATGAGATGTAAGATGAGCCATTAAAAACAATGCCATTATTCTGGTAAAAAAAAAAATGTCCATATTACATTGAAGTTATTAAAATCTGCTGGTTATCAGCCAGTATCATTATATTAAAATAAGTAATATCATTTTTAGAAACATTTCATTTTGTAAAATATTTACTCATATTAAGAGTGTACATGTTGAAGCCTGCTTCTTAATGGTTACATAGCTCTCTCGTTTCTCTGTCCCATTTCATAGGCAGTGCTCCATTTGTTGAATATAGTTGTAACTGGTTTCATAGGCAGTGCTCCATTTGTTTAAGATAGTTGTAACTGGTTTCATAGGCAGTGCTCCATTTGTTGAATATAGTTGTAACTGGTTTCATAGACAGTGCTCCATTTGTTTAAGATAGTTGTAACTGGTTTCACAGGCAGTGCTCCATTTGTTGAACATAGTTGTAACTGGTTTCATAGGCAGTGCTCCATTTGTTTAAGATAGTTGTAATTGGTTTCACAGGCAGTGCTCCATTTGTTGAATATAGTTGTAACTGGTTTCATAGGCAGTGCTCCATTTGTTGAAGATAGCTGTAACTGGTTTCATAGGCAGTGCTTCATTTGTTGAATATAGTTGTAACTGGTTTCATAGGCAGTGCTCCATTTGTTGAAGATAGTTGTAACTGGTTTCATAGGCAGTGCTCCATTTGTTGAATATAGTTGTAACTGGTTTCATAGGCAGTGCTCCATTTGTTGAAGATAGTTGTTACTGGTTTCATAGGCAGTGCTCCATTTTCTTTATGTTCTAATAGACTGGGTAGGGTTGCATTCCTCTTACAGTTGAGCATGTGCCAGATCACATCACCACATACCATGCAAATGGTTTCACCAAAATAACTTCAGTTCAGAATATGAATTTTTTGCTCATTTTTTTTTTCACAAAAGCTATGTATCATATATATAAACATTAGTGCCATGGGGGGGGGGTAAAGCTCTGACTGCAGTCCAGGTGACCAGAGTTTGATTAGATGCTTAGCCACTTGACACCAGAGGTAGTAGAGGAAGGACATGACCGTCGCGGGTAGAAAAGTGTAGCAGAACTGGCTGTATACATCATGGGTTTCCTCAGAGAAGGTACTATAATGCAAATAAGCTGTGGGTAGAAACCTTCAGTGAGAGCATGCCGGAGCAGTGGGATAGTGAGCCTACATAGTAATGCAGTGTATTCATCAACCCCACCCATTGGGTGAGGTTAAGCCATTCAAATGCTGTCATTGTCAGCTTCATGGCTGCATGAATTATGATCATCTGGAAAACTCTTGCCTTGGCTCTCTATGAAATTCCTAGAAATAAAGAACAGATGACCTCTGCCTGAATGGTGAAGGCATGATGGGAAAGGCATGATGAAAAGAGAGCTAAACACAGGTTGCAAAAATGCATTTGTAAAGATGGAGGTTTGGCACTGTCAGGATCATCTATCCATATACATTAATAACCCCCATTTTCCCTTTTTTGCATATTGTGTTGGAGTGTCACATCAATGACTATCATCTAAAGCCAATGTATACACCACTGGGTGGCTAACCTGCTGCATTTGTTCTTCCATGCCACTTACACCTACAGCCAATTTAGTGTCCACTCCACCTACTGCATATCTTTGGAATTAGGAAGGAAAATGGAGCACCAGGACAAAACCCATGCAAATGCAGGGAAGACATGCAGACTTTGTACAAAAAGTACCCCATCTGAGAATCAAACTGGTGAACCTCTGACTGTGACTACACAGTGCTACCTGCTGCACCACTGTGCTACCATGCAGATCAAAAATGTCAGCTCTTGACAGCTTTGGCAAAACTGTGTCAATATAAAAAGCAAACATTTTAATGTCATTTGAGACCCCCCCCCTCAAAAAAAAATTCAAGTCTCCTGCAACAAATTTATAATAAGAATGCCTTTGTCTAAACAGCTTTCTTAGTTTGATGAAAATCACACTGTTTCATCAAACCAACGTTTTGATAAGTATCCTAGTAACCATGTTGTAGCTGTCCCAAATGTGGGTAGTAAAGACATGATGAAGACTGTCATCTTCCTTAAAGTCTGAAATAGTCCATGTCGGATCAGTCGTCCTTATTTTCTGAAAATTGCAAGATACTTAAAGAATCAAATACACACAACATTAGCTCTTGATGTACAGAAGATACATGTGATACTGAGCACAGCAATATGCCACTAAACATCCTTTCAATATTTGTAATGTTCATTCTCTGATTTCTACTAAAAGGTAGCCCACCCATAGTGCTTATGACCTCAGCTTTCCGTCAAGCTCTTTTCAAAGCCAGTGAGTCTTACAGCTACTGACAAGTGTGTATCATTCATTGCAGGAATAGCTTTTGAATTTATGTATTACATCACAAAAAATTTAATTACATCAGTTTGATTTCTCATTTCTTGGTTATCTTCTGTTTCTTAACTACTCATTATATTGTATTTTTAGAATCAAGTGATAACACTTGTCTACTATACAAGCCTGGTTAACAGTTAACTTTGTACATTATAAAATACTGTCCTCTAATTACTTTTTAATTTTAAGTTTAATTTTATAAGCAGTGCACATAGTGGGCTATAATAGTGAAAAAGGAAGATGTGTTCATCAGAGCTTTTTTTAGCCCATGAATTATGGCTTGTTTAAAATGGAAATGGTATTGGTGGACTGAGTGAGAGCAAGGAGCAAACCCCCAGTAACAAAGGAGTAACTCTTTTTCTGTGCAGAGGTTACAAGTAAGAATAAGTAGCAGAGAAGCCCCTAGATTTGTCTAATATTATGCCTGCAGCATGTGAATGTACTTGTGAATCAGAGGATGATAGCTAACTGCATAATTACATGTCCTCCTGCTTCCAGTAGTAGGATTTCTTCTCCCATGTTTCACTAACATGGCAGGACATCAGATAGAGTCCTGTCATATCAACATCTACTGGGCTAAACTTGGTGTGAGCTGCCTGATGTGTGGTTCCCTGGCAGGTTTGAAGGGTTATAGAGGTAAATAGTGGGTCACAGAAAAGGCAATTGCCATAAAAAAGTGTTCCATATTAGAGGAAGGGAAATGCCAACGCAAACTGAATTTAAGAACCTATCAGAAGAATGGTCCTCTTGTTATTTAGATGAGCAATTCTACACTTCCATGTCAAAGTATATTAAATAGCAAAGCATGATAAGAAACAAGAGTTCATGCTAGTACTGTGTGCATTAAATATAGACCAGTACAGCTTTGTCTAGTACAATATGACGCAGACTGACATTTACTATGTGGCTTCAGTAACCAAAAGTAGTAGGCCTTACTCTTTCTGTATCTCCCCTTTCTCATACACAGTTGTTTCATGTTTCATATGCGAGCAGAATTAAATGTAATTTAAATGTATTTTTCCAGTATCCTGGAATAAAATGCTCCTTGACAATTTCTGTAATGTTTACCTGTAACTTTTTAGATGAATTAAGCAAAACACTACTGGAAGAAATTGGAAAAAGAAAAAAAAGATGAAAATCGTGAAAATAAAAAGAAAAGATTTAGTGCAGCAAGATTTTCATCAGTTTCGCCAAACTGTTACTTGAACCAGTAGCAGCACCAGTTACCCACTTGTCTGATGAGTGGATTTGTGTCAGATTCTGAAGTCTGCTCAGTGTTAATGAACTGTTTGTCCATCAAAATTAAAACTCACATCATTACTGTAATGGCATACATTCCTTAGGACAAGAACTACCAAGGAGGCTGATATGGGCATTCAACGTTAAAAGATACAAGCATGTTTACACGGTGATTGCTGCCTTTCTTCTTTGACACAAAAAGATAAGGTTTATAGGTACTGATATTTTTTTCAACATACTGACAAAATATAGAGTATTACAGAAAGAAGTCAGGGAAAACTCAAATTGAGACCGATTTCTATTTCTTATGAATGGAAAAATAGCAGTGACAGCACATCTTGATCTCAATGAAATTACCTTTTCTATAATAAAAGCAGTAATCATGAGCTTGTGTGAATCTTTATGTATCACTTACTAAATCTTTTATTATTTTTTCTAGGTTACAATCAGTGAATAAAAGGTTGACAGTGTTGAAGAGTGCTGTTCTCTGTTGAGTCTATGTAGTTGTCACAAGGATGATAAAGGATTATTATTCTTTCTTGACAATGTAATTGTAAGATGCACAATAAAGAAGATCAGATTATAAATTACCCCATCTTGCTAGAAAAGCAATTCATTCTCAAGCAACAGTTTCACTTTTCGTATATGCAATTTTCCAGTGACTCTGGAAAAAATGAGGAAAAGCAAATGAACTTATGACCCAAACTTACAATACAACACTATGCAGTCAGCATTAATATAGAACACTAAATCTATACATACTTTATTTCTTCATGAAAAGGTAGAAATAAAACACATAAAAACTGAGTGAGTACTGAAATTATTATTTTGCTTGCATAAGATCTAATAATTTTCCCACTGAATGTCATCTGCTGTTGTATCCTGTAAACCACACTTTGAGGTTTTTAGTTTTTAGTTTTTTAATCAAATGCTCTTCTGCAGAAGGTGAATCACTTTTATTCTCATGTATAAGTTCACTCGCTTTAAAATTAGCACACTCCAGCCACTGAATTATTATATAATCAACAGCTTTATTGTCACATTAACAGATAGGGTATAATCATTCATTCATTCATTCATTTGAGAGTAACAAAGTTGCAAGCATTGCTTTCCTTTACTTTTGAAGGTGCCACACTTCAGAAGAAATAGCCTTAATGCCTACATTTTCTCATTTTTCCTTCTGACCTTTGTTCCAGTTTTCAGAAAGACTGTTGCATTTAGTGACGCTTCCCAGGAATGGTGCCTGAGTTTTAGTCTTAAGACCATCTATTCTCTAATACTCCAGAAACACACACTCCTTCTCCTACCAATACTGATTTTACCTACTTCCCATAGACACACCACCTAGCCACAAATAACTTTTTTCACCTCAACTCCCACTCCCATAACACATTCCCCCTGCAAGCCTTCACAACTCCCACATTTCTCCTCTACTTCTCTCTAATAGTCCCTACATACAATTTTTTACCACCTCCAAATATAATTCACCAACTACTTAATAAATACAGTTACCTTCATTCCAACATGCCTCAACAACCCCCATTCTTCCCCTTCTCACTAACTCTACTCTTTACCTTAACCTACCTCTACCACCTTACACAGCCTAGTTATTCCAACCACTCCCAATCCTACCATGTAACCAACCATCTTAGCTCCTTACTACCTCACTCTAACATCCCAATTTCCCCCCATCTGTGCCCTTTAAACAAACTTCTACTTTTTCCATTTAAACTTATAACCACTCAGAAACACCCTTCACATATAATAGTTTCTAAATCCTTCAAAAGCACAATACAACCTAACCTATTCTCTAAACAGTCTTACTACTTCTCCAACCTAACCCTATCTCCCATTAGCACTCTATTATCAGGTGATATCCATCCTAACCCAGGCCCCCCCTCCTCAACAATTAAGGACAAGTCCATAATACTCACTGCCTTAAACTCTCAAAGTATAGTTAACAAAATCCCAAACCTCCATGCCTGGCTAACACACCATAAACCAGACACCTTATCCATCTCAGAAACATGGTTAAAACCCCATATAAAAGACTCAGAAATACTCCCACCAAACTATTCTATCATCAGAAGAGACAGGTCTCATAAAAAAGGTGGAGGAGTAGCTCTCCTCTACTCAACCTCCCTCTCAGTTACCCCCTACAACAAACCCACTCCTCAATTTAATAACGCAGAACTACTCATAACACTACTCCAAGTTAACAAACACAAACACATATTTATAGTTTCACTCTACATCCCCCCAGGAGATAATGTATCCACACTCAAAGACATCCTCTCTTGGCTTACCAACAACATTAGTAATGAGACTATAATCTTAGGTGACATGAATATTAACTGGATCTCCATTCAGTCTCCCACAAACCCACTTAACATCAACCTACATAACTTCTCACAACTAATCACCTCTATTACACACCCATCTAAAAACCTCTTCACTGGCAGTATCCTGGACTGGATCTTAGTCTCTCATCCCCACTATTTCTCAGACAGTGGAACTCTTCCCGATCCCCTTGGTGACCATATACCCATCTTCACTCACCGACTCCCCTTAATCCAACATCATACCCATAACTATATTACAACATGTAATCATAAAAATTTTAATCCATCAACCTTTACTAACTCCCTAAAAACAATAAACTGGAATTGTCTAAAAACACTACCCTTAGATAATGCTGTTGCCCACTTCAACACCACATTCCTAAAACTACTAGACTTCCATGCTCCTCTAAGAACAAAAAGAATAAAAACTAAAACTGCTCCATGGCTCACCAAAAACACACTAGCTACTATGCAGAAAAGAGACAAAGACCGGGCAAAATACCAGAAAAATAAGACCCCCCTCATCCATAATGAATATAAAACTCTTAGAAACAGGGTAAAAAAGCTTATCATCTCTGATCGACAAAATTAATTCTCCACACTTCAAAACAACAACAAAACAAATCCTCTAAAATTCCGGAAAGGCATCTCCACTCTACTTCATCCCAGTAAAACAGTCACCCCAACCCCTGACCCTAATGCCACTGATATAGACTTAGCTACTCAATTCAATTCTTTTTTTCATTGAATCTATTTCCAGATTAACCTCTTCTTTCTCCAACAACACACACTCCAACTCACCTCCATCTTACCCCAACTACATTCAACCCAACACTATAACCAATGCCACACTCATATCTACTAACTCTTTACCATCCACCTCCTCTCCTACTCTCATTCCCTCCTCATCTTCTCCACCCCCTCTAATATCCACCTGCTCTCCTACTCTCCCTTCCTCCTCATCCTTTTCAACCCCTAACACCCCCTCTCCACACTCCCCTCCATTCTCACTAAAACCTATACCCACATCTACCATACAAAAACTCCTTCAGAGACTAAAACCATGCACCAATGCTCCTGATGACATTCCTTCTTATTTTCTTAGATCAGCTGCTGAAGCAATTGCCTACCCCATTAGCATACTAATCAACTGCTCAATTCATGAAGATATAGTTCCCCAAATCTGGAAAAAGGCCTTCATCATACCTTTACATAAAGGTGGCAATAACAACAATGTTTCCAACTTCCGCCCCATTGCTATCCTATCTCCCATCTCTAAACTCCTGGAAAGGTGCATCCAACTTCAACTCCTACCATATCTCATAGATAATAACCTACTTTCTCCTACACAACATGGATTCAGACCAAATCACAGCACTATGACAGCACTCCTCTCCTTCCTTGAAACTGTAAACAAAGCCAGGGACTCTGGCCTTACTGTCTCTACCCTTCTACTTGACCTCTCTAAGGCCTTTGACACTATATCACATAGTCTGCTTCTAACCAAACTCTCCAAACTTAACCTATCTTCCTCTACTTTGAACTGGTTCTCTAGGTACTTATCTAATATATATCAAGCAGTAAAATGGAAAAAGGCAACCTCCTCATTTCTTAACACCCTGACTGGTGTCCCCCAAGGCTCCATATTAGGTCCCCTCCTTTTCAATATATTTATAAATGATTTCCACAAAGCTATCCCTCTCTCCAATATAATCCAATATGCAGATGATTCGACCATTATCTGCACTGCCTCAACTATCCCTACTCTCATAAAGCTAACTCAGGATGCTTTTTCTACCATTGAACTATGGATGAAAACAAATCATCTAGCACTCAACACCTCTAAAACCAAATTAATGATATTCACCCCTTCTAAACTCAACTCTCTCAATACAAACACATTCTCTATTACTAGTGAGAATAACACTCTACTGGAACTAGTGACAGAGACCAAATTACTTGGAGTCCAAATTGATAACCAACTAAAATTCAACTCGCATCTACAACTAAATATTAAAAAAAAACATCAAAAACTAGGGATGCTCTATCGACAAAAGCACTACCTTACAACTGTCACTAAAATCACCCTCTCTACTTCCTTTCTTATTCCCTCCCTTCTATATGGAGTTCCACTACTAACTAATCTACAAATCTCCCTGAAAAACAACTTTCCTCCTGCTACAATAAAATCGCCAAGTTTGCTACCAACCAAAAGTCTTACACCCACTACTGCTCCTCTCTCCAACAACTAAAATGGCTAGAACTAGCCAATCAGTTCACCTATACACAACTATCCCTTGCACATGAACTTATTTTCAACCCCTCCCTCTGTTCCTCCCTCTCTTCTGTGTTTAAAATGCACATACCTGATAGAATATTAAGGTCCAACAACCAAAATCTATTAGAAGTGTACAAACCGACCCGTCCCCCAGGCAAATATCTTCTCTCACATGGGTTAGCTCGCCTCTGGAACTCTCTACCTCCATCTATCCGTACTACCTCTAACCATTTTATGTTCAAAAAATCTCTTCATTCACATCTACTTTCCTGGTGGGAATGGTCTTGCTCCCACCCTACTTAACTACACTGAACATCCCCATTTCCTCCTACTCCTGCTTACACCCTTGATTTCTCTCTCTCATTATCCATAACTCTCACATTCCTGTTATTACTACAGAATGTGTAAGAATACTCGACACTCTACCTCTCATATGTAGAACTCTCTTTATGAAACAACTTTAGTAGAATTTTGAATTTATGTATAATCCCTTTTAATCTGCTATCAGTTTTAACACTGTTAAATTAATTGTAATTGTTGTGCATTGCATTTGTATTTGTCTACTGTGATTTTAATAATGTTTAAGTATGTCTAATACCTACTGTAATCTATATTGTCTGGAGCTTTTCTCCCCAGGACTCCACTGAAAACGGGTTCATTTTGGCCCAATGGAGTATCCTGGTAAACTAACTGCAAATAAATAAAAAAAAAAATAAATAAAATAAATTAACAAATGTGTTTATTACTTATGAGCCACAGAAGTAAATCTGTAATAAACGTAGATTGCAGCTCTTACATATGCTTCTCCCAACAACATGACTCTACCATCATCCTGTTAGTTATAACTGTAGTCGTTAGTACCAAACCAGGGTAAGTAAAGCAATCATGCAGATACGTTTTGTTTCCAAAAGTACCTGATACTAGGATCCACTCAGTTCCTTATTTAGTGCCGCAAGTGGAAAACTAAAATCTGATTTACTATTTGTAGCACACATGATAAATACATATAGTCGAACATGTAAAACTTGCAGGATGAAAACAGCATCATTCTGTTTGGGATGGCTGCAACACAGATCACTGTCAAAGCCACAACTACTTAAGCAATGATTCATGACTGTGTGTGGGTATATCAGCATTTACCCAGAGTCGGTGTGGGTTGATCATGAGGGTAAAAGCTCAAGTGATTAAACAAAGCCAACCATAGGCAATTCCTGATATATCCATAAAGAGGAGTGGAATACTGCTATTATACAATAACATTGTCTATGAAAGAAATTGCTTATGTTTCTTAAGTAATGTATTTGTATAAAGTAAAAAAAAACACAATAAGGCTCACATAGTAACTGTAGCAGTCCCAAACAACTTGTAGAACGTTTGTAAGGAATCAGTCCTGCAGTGTGCAACTTGTAACCTGAAAAACTGTATGATAAAATAAGGAAGTTGCAGGCATACCAACAGTTACAGTGTAAAGTTTGTATAAAAACAAAAGTTTGATAATAAAAAATATTCATATTTTAAGAATGTCATGAATAAAATTTAAATTTTATTCCAAGACATATACAAGGTGATTAGATAAAAATACTGAAATGTGAATATTAAAAATGTGTATGTATATATATGCAATTTGGGAAGGCTAGGGAGGTGTACAAGACACATTTGATATTAGAGTTTAGCTGCTCTGTCTTTTAGAATGGGGTGGCAGAGGTGTATTCATTTAAACCAGGAAGTGTTGCAGCATTGAGTCTTAGTTGCCATATTACCTCCCTCCTTTCCAGTTCTATCTCCCATGCACCACCCCTCAGGGAGAAGGGAAATATTTCTAAAATACCAAACTGGAATCTAGTGTAAGTAGGGCATATTAAAGTATGCTTAAACAGTGAGCTGTTAATATTTCTCGTAGTAATAGCATACAAATTTTCATAGATTCTTTTTAGTTGCATTTCTGTTTTACCTACATAGAAATTTCCACAATCATCACAGATATCAAGATAGATTACCCCCTTGGATGTACAATTTCCATCCCCTAAAAAGATTTCAGTGGTGGGGGACCCTACCTGGACCTTGTTCTTGTTTAAAATATAATAATACTAGTCACATACACCACATCTCTTTGTACCAGTTCCTTTACTCCTTGAGAGGTCCTTCTTAGGGTTTTTATGTAAACTTTTCAAGTTCCTGCCTGTTTTGAAGACAAATTTTGGTGTGTCACCTAGATATGAGACAATCTCCAAGTTACATTTAAAAATGCAGCAGTTTTTAGCTAGTATCTTTTTAATCTCCCTAGAATGGGACCCATAAGGTACCACCATGGAATTAATGTACCTGCTACTTTTCAAGGTGTTTGTGGGGGGAATAGGGTTGTCTGTCTGCTGTGACCCTAAAAAGGGTCTGTATTTGTTCCACCAACCATTTATGATTTAATCGCCTAACTTTTTCAAAATGTCTTTTGGGTAACCTCTTTCTGTAAATATACTTGTCATCTTATTTACCTCCACCTTAAAGTTCACTAAATCTAAGCACATCCTAGCTGCTCTGACAAGTTGCAACTTAAAAATGTTTCTTTAAAAAATATTTCTTTTAGTGTACCATGGGTGGCAACTCTTCTATTCCAAATAGCTATTTGAGAATGTTGGTTTCTTGAAAACAGTGATCCAAAGAATTCCTTGTCCATATCTTTATATAGTGTAACACCAAGGTAATTGATGTTATTGTCAGAGTGTGTGTGCGCCTGAATTTTAGAAACTTTGTTGTATTATTTATGAAAGTACAAAAGTCTTCTGTAACTGTCCCTTGTTTTTCCAGAGAATAAATATGCCATCCAAGAAATGGAGGTACACATACCAGTTTTCTTTGTACTCTGAGTTGAGGATGAACATGCATGCATTCCCAACTATACATTACAAGATTGGCGTACATGGAGGTGCAGCTTGCACCCATGCCTACTCTTCCAAGTTTTCTGAAAAACTCCCCTTCAAAGGTAATACAATTATTATGAAGTATGTTACTCATAACATCCATAATAAAATTAATCATTTGCAATGGTGATGGACAGGTTGACAGACAAGATGAGACAGGAGTCCCCGTGGACTATGATGTTTGCAGATGACATTGTGATCTGTAGTGAGAGTAGGGAACAGGTGGAGGAGACCCTGGAGAGATGGAGATATGCTCTAGAGAGAAGAGGAATGAAGGTCAGCAGGACTAAAACAGAATATATGTGTTTGAATGAGAGGGAGGATAAAGGAATGGTGAGGATGCAGGGAGTAGAGTTGGCGAAGGTGGATGAGTTTAAATACTTGGGATAAACAGTTCACTGTAATGGTGAGTATGGAAGAGAGGTGAGGAAGAGAGTACAGGCAGGATGGAGTGGGTGGAGAAGAGTGTCAGGAGTGATTTGTGACAGAGTACCAGTAAGAGTGAAATGGAAGGTCTACAACAGGGTAGTGAGACCAGTTATGTCCTATGGGTTGGAGACAGTGGCACTGACAAAAAGGCAGGAGTTAGAGCTGGATGTGGCAGAGTTAAAGTTGTTAAGATTTGCACTGGATGTGATGAGGGTGGACAGGATTAGGAGTAAGTATATTAGAGGGTCAGCCCAGGTTGGAAGGTTTGGAGACAAAGTCAGAGAGGCAAGATTAAGTTGGTTTGGACATGTGCTTCGGAGGGATGCTGAGTATATTGTGAAAAAGATGCTAAGGATGAAGCTACCAGGTAACAGGAAAAGAGGAAGGCCTAAGATAAGGTTTATGGATGTGGTGAGAGAGGACATGCAGGTTGTTGGTGTGACAGAGCAAGATGCAGAGGACAGGAAGAAATGGAAACAGATGATCCGCTGCGGCGACCCTTAACAGGAACAGCCGAAAGAAGATAATGATTTTGTTGTCCAGGTTAGTTAATTCCAAAATAACAACATGAAAATAGTCAAGACCTTCCTAGTGAGGTATTGAAGTAAAAAGATTAACCACATCGATCATAGAGAAACTAACATTATGTTGAAACTATTCCTGCTTTATTTTAGTTAGAAAATCCCAAGAGTCTCTTAGAATATGTTCAAATTGGGATATGGAGTTTTTCAAAACACGATCGACAAATACCCCTAATGGATATGTAATGGAGCTGTGTGTTGCCACTATGAGTCGATATGTGGGATCCATGACATCTTTGTGTATTTTGGGGATTCCAAAAGCCATAGGAATAACTGGGTATTTGTTAAGGAGAAACTCATGGAGTTCCTCATTAATAGCCCCCGGCATCAAAGAATCCTCTAACAGGTATTCAATTTTCTTGTAGGCAATTTAAATTTCATTTCTAGATATTATTTTATATTTGTCATTGTCATATAATAAATTGCAAATACTACTGATGTATCCTCTCCTATCTACAATACCCAGACCTCCACCTTTGTCTGACTTCATATCTCTCAGACCCATTATTTATAAGTATGTTCATGAACAGTCTTTCTTCCTTGGTTAGATTGTACTAACTGTTCTTATGATTTGTAACTAATCTGTGTATTTCAGTGCTGCAAGTTTTTTTTTTTCAAAAATAGCAACAGTGGGGTGGAGGGGGTGGATTGAAAGTACTCTTCCTCTTCAGTCACATGTCTGATGCACTGAAGAATTACCAAACCAATTCTCTTGGTTCTTAAATATAACTTGGAAATGTAGCTTCCTTGCATAGACTTTCAACTCCACTAATGTGTCCGCTAAGTCAGTCTTAAAGGACGGCATAAATGTAAAACCTTTTTTAAAAAGTGTAAAAAACATTTTATCAATAGTAAGATCTGTGTAATTATAACAGCTGAAGCCCTGATGGCTGCAAACCTTACCACAGTGTATAACAATAGTGTTGTCGCTAGACTGTGAAAATTCAATATTCCTAGGGGGTTCAACTCTATTTAATTTTTTCTCTTCCAATTTCTCCCCCTCACTCTGTTTCTCATTCCCCTCAGACTGTGAGGCCATTCTAAAAATGTTTCTGTCTACTCTGGTTCTCACTTCTTTCAGATTGTCTGAGTGGGGTGAAATTCTTATATGTTTCACCATTAGAATCAGTAAAATCATTTAAAAAAAAATGTTTTATTCTAGTGTACTCAGTTGTGCAATATTGTCAGAAAAAACATTAGTGTCATTAGTCAAACTAGGTCTCTCTAAGAATTGTGTAGTTGCAGAAAAATAACTGTTGGAGTTAACTGTGGGAATCGAATATGCCTTCCCTTGTAAATATTCCACCTTATTTCTATCAAATTTTTAATGTTTTCTAATTAAGTTCTGCCTGGCATTATATTCTACCTTAGAAAAAATATGTTATATTTATCACAGTTATGTTCAAACAAAAAGTCTTCTGTAACATCTAAGTTCAAGTTATTCAGTTCATCAAGCAATTGATTAATTCCAGTATTGTTAAACTTAACTATAACTTGAATTAATTCTTTTCCATGGCTGTCAAACATTTCAATTAATTAATTGAATTCTCCATTGTTCAAAACTAAGCCATTAGGGAACATGTACATTGTAAGACCCTTAGGGACCTGCTTGACTCTTAAACATTCCATGCAAGCTGTTAATTTGTAAACTAAGCACATTTTCTATTTTAATTTCAAAATCATTCAGCATGGTTTTAAATGTCTGGTGCATTTGTATTTGATCATTATGATCCAAGACAAGTTATTTTTAAATGATTGTTGAAAAAATACATTTTTCCAAAAAAAATGTCCTGCGATGTTGTTGATGTGTGTCCACCATGTGGAAACCCTTCATACTCTCGCATCACTTCTCCTGAGCTTCCAATGAAACCTCCATTCCTCCTAATGACATCATCCAGTGGGTGAGTGGTCAAACACCAAAATTGGAAGGGCAGGTTTTTCTAAGTTTTGATTAAACTGGGTGAGTTATTGTGTTAAAAGTGCAATCAACTGCATTAAGTCATCCTCTGGAAAAATATTGAATCCAGATCCTCTCTGTATGGTTGGAGCAGCAGTACTCTGTATGGGTCCAGAACAGGTTCCAACTAAAGTATAAATGGAAGGAAAATATCCAAGTTGTTATGTGTTAAAAGCTCAAATGCAGTGCCATGCTGGAAAAAAGCAAACTAAAAGAACAAGAAACCAGAATGTGACCATACAGCCAATAATAAACTAAATAAACACCATAAGGTTCACGTAGTAACACTTGGGTGGCTTAGGTAGTAATAACAGTCCTAAACAGCTTGTAAAGAATCAATCCTGCAGTGCTTAATGTGTAACCTGAAAAAATGTACAATAAAATAAGGAAGTTGGAGGAACACCAGTGCTATCAAAGAACTTTACAAATCAAAAAATGCCACGAACTCCAATTTAAATTCAAAAATCACTTATATTGGAAAAAACAATAAAAGCAAAAAAGTACATAAACGGTTTAGTGCTTTCATCCCATACTTTGGGACTTCTACAGAACTGTTATTTAGAAGTTTGAAATGCCATTATATTTATTTATTTATTTATTTATTTATTTATTTATTTATTTATATTTGTTGACCAGGAGTGTCCGACTGGACGTAGGTCCATTTTCAGTGGAGGCCTGGGGATAAAGCTCTACAGTTAAAATAAACAGACAGCAGTTACATTGGATTACATAGTGATTAACAATTTACATAGCAATTACTTACAACATATTTACAGATGAAGAACATAGTAC